>NW_025955883.1:0-55845 GCF_020921035.1 Rhodamnia argentea
TTATTTATTTATTTTCTATTATCTAAACTATTTTCTAATATTCTAAATATACTAAAATAAAATTGACGGCCGAGATCAACTCCCGAATCAATCTCGGCCGTCGACTCCTTCTCCAGACAAAACGGCGACGTTCGGCCCTAATACTCGAAACGACGCCGCATCTATCAAACTTTGAACGGCCACGATCTAAAGTCTAGTTCAATCCGAGTCGTTCACCTTTCCTCGACTAAAACGACACCGTATCAATTAACGGCGTGGACGGTCGGGATCTAACCTAGATTCGATCTCGTCCGTTCGTTCTTCCTAGACTAAAACGACGTAGCTTGAGTTAAGAGCACGGACGGCCACGATTTAAACTCGACTCCATCTCGGCCGTTCATTCCTCTTCCGCTCAAAACGACGACGCATTATACGTGTAAAACGACGCTGTTTTTCTCTATTTAATTTTCTGCCTAATATAAACTAATTATCTAATATCTAAAAAAAAAAAAAACAAAGAGCGATCCAACGGCTGAGAATCAAACCTACCTAATTATCTCGGCCGTTGGATCTCGAGCCTGATCGGCTCGCTCGCGCCAACGGCCGAGGGCGGCCGGACTCCCGAACTGGACCAACCCTACCACGACACCTAAGCACGCCGACCAACTTTGACCGCCACGTCATCGTCTTCAACCTCACGTCCGACGATGCAATGAACGGCCGGAATGATTCCGGCGAGATCTAACGGCGAGATCTCGCCGGAATGATCCCAAACCGGAACGGATCGACTCGTGCAACACTCCGGATCAACATATCCAAAAACTAGACAATTCCATCCAGTAAATCACGAGAATCATGCTAATCGCAATCGCGACACCTCAAACTTCAATCGAGCAAAGTAGATCATAACAATGCAATCCAAGCTTCGGGCACATATAAATCGAGTTCAAGACACTTACCTTGGGCTCCGATCGAGCCCGGAGTCGCCGGATTTGTCCGGCCGAAGTCCGGCCGGACCGCGATGAATAGGAGGTCCGATTCGAGGTTTTTGAGTGGAATCGATGCAAAACGAAGGTGCGATGGTGGTTAGGGATGCGCAAGGATGAAAAGGCACAAATCAATTGCACAAATGAAGTTCAGGAAATCGAGATGCCATAGGTGCACAGCAAGGAAATCGAGAGCTGAACTTACCGGTTTAAGGGATCTCAGGCCAATAGGACGAGTGCGATAGCTTCCTAGAGTTGCTGCGAAGCTTCGATGATGGATTGCAAGCTTCGATTTGCTCTGAATCAAGCGGACGAGCGATGAGCAGTACGAGCTCGAGCTTTCTTCAATGGCGGCCACCGAGAGCTCTCTCTCTCTCTCTCTAACTCTCTCTCTCTATTCTGTTTTCTCCGGTGAACGAATGAGCCTCCTCCCTTTTGATGCGGAACCTTCTCGTCTTTTATACTCGATTTTTCAAAAACGCGCGCGGGTAAAGCTTGGCCGAGACCTTCTCACGTGCCATCACGCGGTTTTACGGTCACGGGACGGTGACGGAATCGATCATGATTCCGTCAACGTCCGTTAGACCCTTAATCGAACTCAAACGTGCAAAAATTGATCCTGGATTTGAAGATGTTGACTTTTTGCTCCGCCGTGCCTTTGACCGGCGATTCCGCCGTGTTCCGGCGATGGCTGGCCGTGGAGTTGGTGGCGATCGACGCCTATTGATCCGCACAATAAAACCCCCACCATAATTGAATCAATTGGTATCGAATTGGCCCTCAATTTTGCCATTGAAATTCATCGTTCAAAACCGCAAATCGCACGAGTCGTCCGAGGAAGACGACATCGTTTGGGACCGGTTCGACCGGTCCGACCGGCGATCGGACCGGTCCGAACCGGTTCAGGCAGTGAAATTCATGCAATTTTCAAAATTAAACAAAATTGGCCGGGAATTTTTGCAATTAAACCTCAAAATTGCACTTAGGGGCCTGGATATTATCTAGAAATGCAATTTTGCCCAAAAGTTCTTATCAATTTGCACAAAAACCCCAAATTTTCCAATTTGCCCAAATTGGGGAAAAGTTCAATTGAGTGTCAATTCGACCAAATTGGACCATGAGACCCATTCCAATCAATTCTAAATGTATGAAAACATAGGGTGACAGTCCAATTTTACCATGATAGTCCCTCAATTAAAAGTAATTTCAAAAATTGGCAAGTTGAGGGATTAAATTGCAAAATTTTTAAGAATTCTTGTGCAATTTGTGCAATTCGCGCAATTAAGGGTGCAATCGATCAAATTCAAGTTCAATGGGACCACAATTGAATGTCTAGACTCCAAATGTGCAAAAATTGCAAATAAAGAGATTCAATTGGTATTTTTTGTGCAAATTCAACTCTAGGTATTGTGAAGGAACACCTAAAATTGAACTCAATTTTCAATTTTTCTTGAGGTCAATATGAAAAGAGAATTAAAAGAAAAATATTGGACATTTTTGTGTATTTTTGTGACCTCGAAAAGCATTTTTTATGAATTTTTCAAGTATTTTTCTTATTTTTCGAAAATATAAAAAATGCGAAAAATATGAAAAATTATTTTTTGTTCCAAATTGGTTCCTTATGCTTGGCCAAGGCTTCCAAAGTTGATTTTTCAATTTTTATTTTTTTTGTGAATTTTTAATGAATTTTGGAAAATAAAACTAAAGAAAACCGACTAAAAATTCGGGTGTCAACATTTGCCCCTCTTTGAAAGTAATCTCGGTTAGAGGTTGCTTTCAAAGACAAGGTGACACCTGGATCCTTAATCGACTCTGCTGGGAAAAAATCTAAAGAAAAATAAGTCTTGACATCAAATTGCTTTACCTTTGCGGTTTAAGCTCTAACTCCGTGGGGAATTATTTCAATTCATGCTCGTCTTATGTGAAAGAGAAATGAGAAGAGAGAGACTTACCTGTAGCTCACCTGTCTATGGTTTGAGATTTGTCGATCCGAGGTTGAAAAATTCAGTGTATGAAATTACCTGTGGACGGTTTGGCGCGATTTTGCAATGGTCGGCGTCGGTATGATGTCGAGTGGTGGTTTGAAGATTTGTGGGGAAGGTTCACTCTTGTAACAAAGGGGTTTCACCTATTTAAAATGGGTTTGACTATCCACTAGGGATTCATCATTTAAAAAAGGGGGCAGATCGGCTTTCGTCTCTCCAGCTACTCACCGTCTGAAAGGGAGGTTCACCCTTGTAACAAAGGGGTTTCACCTATTTAAAAGAGATTGGCTATCCTCCATGCGGGGACTCACCATCTAAAAAGCAGATCGGCTTTCGTCTCTCCAGCTACTAACCGTCTGAGGGGGAGGTTCACCCTTGTAACAAAGGGGTTTCACCTATTTAAAAGCGATTAGCTATCCTCCATGCGGGGACTCACCATCGAAAAAGCGGATCGGCTTTCGTCTCTCCAGCTACTAACCGTCTGAGGGGGAGGTTCACCCTTGTAACAAAGGGGTTTCACCTATTTAAAAGCGATTGGCTATCCTCCATGCGGGGACTCACCATCGAAAAAGCGGATCGGCTTTCGTCTCTCCAGCCTACTAACCGTGCGAGGGGGAGGTTCACCCTTGTAACAAAGGGGTTTCACCTATTTAAAAGAGATTGGCTATCCTCCATGCGGGGACTCACCATCTAAAAAAGCGAGATCGGTTTTCGTCTCTCCGGCTACTAACCGTCCGAGAGGGTGCCATCTCGAGGACCTAGGTTGACTAGTGTACCTACGTGAGCTCAAACCCTATTTCAAATTTTCAAATAAGCGAGATCGGTTTTCGTCTCTCCAGGCTACTAACCGTCCGAGAGGGTGCCATCTCGAGGACCTAGGTTGACTAGTGTACCTACTGAGCTCAAACCCTATTTCAAATTTTCAAATAAGCGGATCGGTTTTCGTCTCTCCGGCTACTAACCGTCCGAGAGGGTGCCATCTCGAGGACCTAGGTTGACTAGTGTACCTACGGAGCTCAAACCCTATTTCAAATTTTCAAATAAGGCGATCGGTTTTCGTCTCTCCAGCCTACTAACCGTCCGAGAGGGTGCCATCCGAGGACCTAGGTTGACTAGTGTACCTACTGAGCTCAAACCCTATTTCAAATTTTCAAATAAGCAGATCGGTTTTCGTCTCTCCAGCTACTAACCGTCCGAGAGGGTGCCATCTGAGGACCTAGGTTGACTAGTGTACCTACGGAGCTCAAACCCTATTTCAAATTTTCAAATAGTGGGGAATCTGAGGACTTGGGGACTCCGGAAGACCTGCAGAAAATCCAAGTTAATCAAATCTTAAAATGCAACTTTTCCGAGGATTTGGGATCACCGGGGAATCTGCAGAAAGTTCAATCAAACATCATTAGAATGACAATTCTAAGTTCTAGGAAGAGACTTAAGAATTCTTAGACAAATTTTCAAAGTTTATTTGTAAAGGAAACATGTCCAATCACAATTTCAAATTTTCACTAGGGATGGATTTTGAAATGACATACCCCGAGTGTTCTTCAAAAAGGTTGTTTTTAAAAATTTTCAAAAGGATTTTCCTTCATCCAAGAGGGCTTCTCACCATTTGGGAAGGTTTTTCTTGAAATTCAAATCCGCTCACGAGAAACCTAACCTTGAGGTTTCGGGATCATTCGAGATGCATACAATCCGACTAATCGGAGAAGGCATTTTAAAAGGGACCGTAATTCGGGCCGGGTCAAAGGCATATCAATGGATATTCATTTTGAGGTTTAGAAATGAATTTTGATCGAAATAGCTTCTTCGAGTCTACAAGTCAAGAACCCCGAAGACCCGATAAGACAGGGATTGTACTTACCTCTTTAAGCGGTAGCTTCCTGTGTGATCTCTCGCATCAACCTGAAACACCTCTTAGATCGGAAAAGTCTTGGTAACAGGTTGTATCTTGGCTTAAGGTGGGCTCTTTAAGAATGGCCATATTTTCAAAAGAGGGGTGAACTTTGGTGATCACCTTAACATTCTTCCAACATGCATTTGCTTTTTGCAATAGATTCATAATCGTTCTTTCTTCAATGATTTTGAGGATTTTCCTCTTTTCATCTTGATGATTTTTTTTAGAATTTGCCCCTTTTTCGGGATGCTCTTTTCATGGGTGTTGACACCCGAATTTTTAATCAGTTTTCCTTTAGTCTTATTTTCCAAAATTCATTAAAAATTCACAAAAAATCAAAAAAAATTAAAAATCAACATTGGAAGCCTTGGCCAAGCCTAAGGAACCAATTTGGAACAAAAAATAATTTTTCATATTTTTCGTTTTTTTTAATATTTTCGAAAATAGGAAAATACTTGAAAAATTCATAAAAAATACTTTTCGAGGTCACAAAAATACACAAAAATGTTCAATTTTTTTCTTTTAATTCCCTTTTAGTATTGACCTCAAGAAAAATAAAAAATTGAGTTCAATTTTAGGTGTTTCTTCACAATGCCTAAGGTTGAATTTTCATAAAAAATACCAATTGAGTCTTTTTATTTGCAATTTTTGCACATTTGGAGTCTAGACATTCAATTGTGGTCCCTTTGAACTTCAATTTGATCAATTGCACACATAATTGCGCCAATTGCACGAATTAGTCCAAATCCCCAAATTATTTGCAATTTAGTTCCTCAATTGGCCAATTTCCGAAATTACTTTTAATTGAGGGACTATCTTGGTAAAATTGAACTGTTACCCTATATTTTCATACATTTCAAATTGATTGGCATAGGTCTCATGGTCCAATTTTATCAAATTGACACTCAATTGAACATTTCCCTAATTTGGGCATTTACGAAAATTTGGGGTTTTTGTTGAAATTGACATGAAATTTTGGGCAAAATCACATTTTTATATAGGATTCAGGCCCCTAAGTCCAATTTTGAAGTTTAATTGCAAAAATCCCCACTCAATTTCAACTAATTTTGAAAATTTTGCAAAGAACACTATGCGAACCGGTTCGGACCGGTCTGAACGCCGGTCGGACCGGTCGAACCGGTCCAAAAAGTGTCGTCTTCCTCAGACGACTCGCGCGATTTGCAGGTTTGGATGGTCAATTTCAATGGCCAAATTGAAGGCCAATTCGTGTATGATTAAGCTAATTGGTGTGGGGGTTTGCGTGTGCAGGTCATGCTCAGTCAATCGCCACCGGCGGCCCGGTCAATGGCCGCCGGAGGTGGCCGGAATAGCTGGTCAAAGGCACGGTGGAGCAAAAAGTCAACATAGTGCCAAATCGTGTAAATATGTGCTCATTTTAGCTCGACGGCGTGGCTAACGGATTGGGACGGAATCCTAACGATTCCGTCACCGTCCGGCGAGCCTAGACTCGTGTGAATGGCACGTGAGGGCCTCGGCCAAGCTTCACCCGCGCGCGCCCATTTTGAAATCCGAGTATAAATAGCCAAGAGAGGATTCTAGAAAGGGGAGGGGGGCTCATTCTGTTCGCAAGTTGTTGAGAGAGCTAGAGAGAGAGAGCTCGTTCTCCCGCTCGCTCGGTCGAGAACTCGAGCTCGATTGTGAGCTCTTGGCCAGGCCAATCCAGAGTGAATCAAGGCTTGAAATCACGTCCAGAAGCTTCGTCTAGGCTCCAGCATTCGATCGCGACCGGCTCGGTCAAGTTTCGAGCTCCCGAGAATCGGTGAGTCGAGCTTCTAGTTTCCTTCTTGTGCAACTATGGCATATCGGTTCCTCGTGCATGATTTCTTAAATTGATTTGTGCCTTTTGTTCCTCGATCACTTCTAATCACGTTCGCATTGTTATTCTGCATTGATCTCTCCCTATTACGTCGAGTCGAACCTTCAACCATACGCGGCCTGGCCGGACTTCGGCCAAGCGAATCCGGCAACTCCGGGCTCGATCTGAGCCCGAGGTAAGTATTCCCGACCTAAGCTAAGCGTGTCCGAAGCTCGAATTGCGTTGTTATGCTCTATATTGTTTGATTGAAATCTGTCTTGCCGTGACTGTGATTAGTTCGATTCTTACGATTCAGCCGTTGAACTTGTCTGATCTTTGAGTATGTTGATCCGGAGGTTGATATGAGTAATTTGGCGTTGGTTTGGGGTCAATCGGCCGAGGTTTCACCGTCGGATCTCGCCGGGAAACCTCGGTCGTCCGTTCGGTGTCGTCTCAAGGAAGACGACGATGTCGACGTGGCGAGTCAACCGGTCAAAGGGCCTATGTGTCGCTCCGTGATAGGTCCACTTGGATGCGAGTCGGCTCGGCCGTTGGCGCGAGCGGGCGACTCGAGATCCGATCCAACGGCTGAGATAAATAGGGTAGTTTGATTCTCGGCCGTTGGATCTTTATTTTGTAATTCCGGATATTAGGTATATTAGTTAGAAAATAAAAGAAATCAAAAACGTTGCCGTTTAGCTTAGGAATGAACGGCGTCGTTCTGGGCATTTGAAGGTTGAATGGTCGAGATCGAGTCTAGGGTTTAATCCCGACCGTCCATCCATTAGCTTAGGTGAACGTCGTCGTTTTAGCCTTGGAAGGAATGGACGGTCCAGATTGAGTCTAGGTTAGATCGTGACCGTCCATGCATTTAGTTGATCCGCGTCGTTTTAGCGAGAGATAGAACGAACGGCTTAGATTAGATCTAGGTTAGATCCCGACCGTCCGTTTGGTTAAGGCATGCGGCGTCGTTTTAGGGATATAGGTAAAGGCGACGTCGTTTTGTTCCTAGATGTGCAAACGGCTGAGATTAAATCTAGAATTGATCTCGGCCGTCCATCATTTTTGTGTATATTCGAATATTAGGATTTAGTATTAGAAAATCAAAAAAAAATTATTAGAAAATAGGAACGGTGTCGTTTTGGTGTCGCGGGCATGTCCGAGTCGGGTCGACCGGGTTGACCGGCCGTTGACCGGTTGACCCGGTCCGGTTCTTTAATAAAAAATAATAAAAAATAAAAAGAAATTTCCAAAAATCCAAAAAAATTGTAAAAATACTTAGAAAATTCATAAAAATTCCCTGATTTTCATAAAAAATTTCTAAAAATTTGTAAATCGATTCGGGACTCATAAAGTCTGGATCGAAAATTTTTGAGACTACGAGGGTTGATTAATTTCGATCCGGAAAATTTCCTATATTTTTGAAAAATAAATGAAAATTCCAAAAAATAGAAAAAATTAGAAAAATTCCATAAAATCACAAAAAATGGGAAATGGCCACATTCAACTGGCCCGACCCTAATTTTGTGATTTTTGGGTCCCGAACTCCCAAAAATGACCATTCTACCCTTCCGGGCCTTCCGCCCCAAATTTTTACCAAATCACCCCGATACCCAAAATTGATTTTTGTGTGGGCCGATAGGGCCATTTTAGACATATCAAACCTTGATTGATTGATTTGATCGATTGTAATGATTTTGATTGCGCATTAATTTTTCTGATTGTGATTGATTAGGATAGAAAATTCCCATCCGCATGAAAACTTAGAACCGTTAGGGCCTACCTCACCCGATATCGCATCTGTATGAAATTTTAGGTTAGAAAGACAATCAACATCGGTAACCGAAAGGGCGTCAAACATGAAATTTGGCGTAACCAAGTCCCCGGACCCAAAATCTACGGTTTTCGCGGAGCCGAACGGTTTCTCCCGACCGCTCGGTAAGGTTTTCCGATCGTACCTTCCAATAAATCGATCGGTGGCGACTCCAAAATTGCATGTACACATCGCACATGCCACCCGACCACACAAGGTCAATTTCGATATTTGAAAAATTTTACCCGACATCGCGATTCGAGTAATGGGTCTTGGGAGAGACCCGCGATCCCCAAAAAAAGTAAATGTCTATAAAAGGAGGGATCGGCTCGTTAGCCCTATTCCACCCCGGAAAGAAATTTCCGGAGGGTCGCGACAATGGGCTTTGGCCTTGCTTTTACCAGGCACTTTGCTTTTTCTAGCCCTTTCATTCTTCATCATTTTTGCACTTGGTGGCTCCTTTGAGACCAGTATCAAGAATTTTTCCAAATTATGCATTTTGACTTATTGCAGGTAATTCCTTTGCTTGCCCCGGTGTGGGGAGGGTGATCACCAATAAGGGTTTAGAAACGAATATTCAAAGGTTCAAATTGGCACTTCAAAGGGTAAGTGTTTGGGGATATAGAAATGCAGTACTTTTCTTCACTTTGAGGTGTTCCGAGTCTTTGCTAGAAATCACCTGAAGCTATCACAAAAAGATTGATGCGAGTTAGCACAATAAAGTCTTACCCGATCTTTTCTCCAAGGAATCATCCAATGAACCCCCAAACATGCCCCCGGTGGGGTGGTTCTTGACGGGGTTGTATTCATAAAATTCTCCCTTTTTGGCTCGGATTGGTTATCAAGGGATATAAATGTGTATGGATAATTTTGAAATGGAAATGCCTTTCATCATTTCAATCCATGTAATCACCGCGAATGATCCCTACGTCCCGAGGTTAAGCTCTTTCGCTCTATCACTCTCACTCATCACTCAAGTGTATCGGGGACGTGTTTGAGGACAATGCTTGCCTCTTCTCATTTGAAGGATCATTCTTTTGAAAAGCTTTCAAAGCATGCCCTTTTATAGAAACTCGGGGTATTTCATCAAAAATTCATCATTCGCAAAAATCTTCATTGAGAGGGTATTCAAAAGACGTTTTGAAATTTGAAAGGAATGTTTCTTTGAAAAAGCTGTTGCTTTGCAAATCCAAATTTTTCTTAATTTCAAGCACGACGGTGTATGAAAATACTTTGTAAAGGAGGAGAACCTCAAACCTGTCTTCTTCAAATATTGACTTCCGTCCCCTGTAAAAACAAAAGGAAACAATCAGTTCAAGATATTTAAAATTTTCAAATCCCGGAGCGACTCCTTTCTACTTCCTTCGGATGTCGACTCCCGTTTCCCGTAAAAATAAAAGGAAACAAATCGGTTAAAGATATTCAAAATTTTCAAATCCCGGAGCGACTCCTTTCTACCTCCTTCGGATGTCGACTCCCGTTTCCTGTAAAAACAAAAGGAATCAATCGATTAAAAATATTCAAAATTTCAATTCCCGGCGACTTCCTCCCTGTCTTCTCCGGATGTTGACTCCTGTTTCCTGTAAAAACAAAAGGAATCAATCAGTTCAAAATGTTCAAAATTTCTAAATTCTGAAGCGATTTCTTCTCATCTCTTTCGGACGTTGACTCTCGTTTCCTGTAAAAACAAAAGGAAACAATTAAAAGATACACAAAATCTGTAGTCCAAAATAACAGATAACTTCCCTGTTTTGACCAATTACTCTGCAGAGTTCTTCATGATTCCCAGTTCACTCGCAAAATACAGATGTATGCAAATGCATGTATGCAAATGTCATGCGAATGCAAAATCTTTATGTGACTCAGATCTGCTCATCAATCGCTTTGAAGCTCAATTTATTTCAAGGAAAATATCTCTTCACGGCGTCTGCATTTCTTGGACTTGTCAAATCTTCTCCGTCCATGTTTACAAGTATAAGAGCTCCCCCGGATAAGACTTTCGAATCACGTAGGGGCCTTCATAATTTGGCATAAATTTGCCTCCTGGGTGTTGTGCATTTGGAAGCATTTTCTTCACAACTAGCATCCCCGCTTCAAAATTTATGGGCTTAACCTTCTTGTTAAAAGCTCTGGCTACTTTCTTCTGATAACTCTGACCATGACGGATAGCCCTTAATCGCCTTTCATCAATCAAATTCAATTGTTCGTGTCTCTGCCGGTCCCACTCATCCTCGTGAGTTCTATTTGAGACAGGATCCTTAAAGAGGGGATTTCCACCTCTTGGTAGGACTCGCTTCCATACCGTATACCAAAGAATAGGGAGTTGCCCCGGTTGAAGTACGAATGGAAGTTCGGTAGGCCATGAGAGCATACGGCAATCTTTCATGCCAATCTCTATATTTCTCAGCAGTTTTGGCCAATATCTTCTTGATGTTCTTGTTTGCCGCTTCCACGGCTCCATTCATTTGTGGGCGGTAAGGTGAAGAATTAAGGTGTCGTACCTTAAATTGTTCCAATAGTTGATCGACAACCTTGTTATTCGGATTAGAGCCATTATGCGTAATGATGGCTCTTGGCACTCCATATCTTGAGATGATATCTCGCTTGATAAACTTAGCCACACTATTCGTGGTGACATTGGCATATGAGCTGGCTTCAATCCATTTAGTGAAGTAGTCAATAGCCACCAAAATAAAGCGATGTCCGTTTGAGGCCTTTGGGTTGATAGGGCCAATCATATCAATTCCCCACATGCGGAATGGCCATGGCTCGACATTTGATGTAGCTCGGTTGGCGGCGCATTTATCCTGTCGCCGTATACCGGCATTGATGACGAGGATCTAACATGCTTGGTTGCAATCCGACTCGATAGTCAACCAAGAATACCCGAGTCTCATGATCTTCTTGGCGAGGAGGTGGCCATTCATATGCGGTCCACATTCCCCTTCATGAATCTCTTTCATAATGAGATTTGCTTCTTTGGAATTCACGCACCTCAGCAGGACCGAATCAAAGGATCTCTTGTATAAGATCTGTCCGCCGAGGAAAAATTTAGATGCCATCTTGCTTATGTACTTTTTATCTTCTGGTTGACTCTCCTGCGGGTATTCGCCCTTCGGTAGGTAATTCTTGATGTCGTGGTACCACGGTTCTTCATCGGGTTCTTCTTCAATGACCATGCAGTATGCGGGTTGCTCTAAGATATCAATCCTTAATGGCTCTATCTCAAGACCATTTTGCACTTGTAACATGGCTGATAATGTGGCCAAAGCATCAAGCAAAATGGTTACGAGTTCTCGCGAGATATTCAAAAGTGATCTCCTCAAAATGTTGGATCATCTCCTCGAGGTACTTATGATAAGGAATAAGCTTGGGATCCTTTGTCTTCCACTCCCCTTGAGTTTGTAAAATGATTAGCATGGAATCTCCATATACCAAGAGCTTCTTCACCTTTAACGAGATGGCCAATTGTAATCCTAGTATGCGAGCTTCATATTCGAAATGTTGTTGGTGCGGGGAATACCAACTTGGCTGAAACTGGATAATGTTGATCTTGGGGGATATCGAATCGCCCGGTGCACGATCCAGTGAGGTTCACTGCACCGTCAAAGTACATTGTCCATTTGTCTTCGATATATTCAGGATTTGACCTTCTTTGTTTCGCTCTAAAACATCCTTAGGAGGATTCTCGACTAGCATGTCAGCAATTGCTCTTCCCTTGACAGACTTACGGGGAGAGGTTTTGATATCAAACTCCGAAAGCGTATTTGCCATTTAGCCATCTTTCCCAACAATGTTGGCTTCTCCAAAAGGTACTTGATAGGGTCATTTTCGGTGACCGGTTCTATATGATAATGCAAAGGTGTATCGCCTCAATGCAATGGAGGACCCAAACCAATGCTACGCAAGTCCTTTCCACTTTGTTGGGTATTTGACTTCGAGATGTTGTGAACTTTTTGCTCAAATAATATATGGCTCGCTCTTTGCGATCCTTGGGGTTAGTTTGGGCAAGTAAAGCCCCCAAGGATTCATCATTAACCGTCGGATATAGAGTTAAAGGAACATTAGGGATAGGAGGTACCAACACTGGAGGTTGTACCGGGTATTCCTTGATCTTCTCAAATGCTTGTTGGCATTCCGCATCCCATTTCACCTTTGCACCTTTCTTTAGCAACTTGAAGAAGGGTTTCGCCGTTTCGACGGTTGGGATATGAATCCGGATATATAATTCAACCTTCCCGGTAGACCCCTTACTTCCTTAACAGTGGAAGGAGTTCCTATTTCCCATATAGCTTTGATCTTGGAAGGGTCAATTTCAATACCACGATTGCTCACCACAAATCCTAGCAGCTTTCCGGATCTTGCGCCAAATACGCATTTCGCAGGATTCAACTTGAGCTTATACATTCTTAATCGATCAAATAACTTCTTCAAGCACTTTAACATGGTCTTCTCCAGGTCCGGACTTGGCAATCATATCATCCACATAGACCTCAATCTCCTTATGTATCATGTCATGAAAAAGGGTCACCATAGCCCTCCGATATGTTGCACCTGCATTTTTCAATCCGAAGGGCATTACCTTGTAGCAGAAAGTTCCCCATTGTGTAGTGAATGAGGTCTTGATCTTATCTTCTTCCTTCAACATAATCGATTATATCCCGAGAATCCATCCATAAAGGAGAACAATTCAAAACCCGCAAGATGCGTCGACGAGCACATCAATGTGCGGTAGGGGAAAATCATCCTTGGGACTAGCTTTGTTCAAGTCCCGATAATCCACGCATATTCTAATTCTCCCATCCTTCTTCTTAATCGGTACGATGTTGGCGACCCAATCAGCATATGGGACAGCCTCGATAAATCCAACTTTAAGGAGCTTCATGACCTCTTCCTTGATCTTATCCGCCGGTTCGGGATTCATCCTTACGGGTGATTGATTTATCGGGTGTGCAAGAAGGATTGGTGGGCGAGCATGCTCCACAATTTCACGATCTAGCCCCGGCATGTCGGGATATGACCGGGCGAAAATATCTTGATATTCCTTGAGTAACGCCGTCATCCTTAAAACATCCGCTGCGGACAAGTGTCCTCCTATTTTCACTTCCTTGACGCAGTCAAAATCTCCCGGATTAATAGTGATGGGTTCTTCGGAAATAGGGGGTTTAGATTCTTCAAAACAATCCCATTCTTTCTTGATATCGCTCACATCAACCTCGTCTATATCAACTTCGCATGCATAGTCATCGAGCTGATCCGAGTCACATATTAACCTGTTATGTATGGGTGGGATGACATGCCCGAAATGCACCATGAAAGGTTAGTATTCAAAGACGATAAAATTAAAGGATGCATGATTTCTATCATGAAAACATTTTTCAAATTTCAATTTTCTTAGACAAGGAAAGGAGAACTAGTCCACGATCTTCCGGACAT
Source organism: Rhodamnia argentea (assembly GCF_020921035.1). Taxonomy (NCBI): domain Eukaryota; kingdom Viridiplantae; phylum Streptophyta; class Magnoliopsida; order Myrtales; family Myrtaceae; genus Rhodamnia; species Rhodamnia argentea. The sequence goes on from NW_025955883.1 coordinate 13,910, forward strand.
CCTGGTTCTCAAAAGTTATTTAAAACTCAAGATCATATGGCGGATCGGGCCTCAAGTTTCATGGTAGAATCAATTGTCATCATCGGACCAATCCGTTGCTCCACATGTCCGTAATCAAATTTGAAATGTTTTTCATTAATAGATGCAACTAAGAACAATACAATCTTGCACTTCCTGGATCACAGCATGTGACCCAAAGGGTGCTAAAACATCAAAAAGCTTTAAAGCAAATGCAGTAATCAAAATGCATTAAAAGATAAAGTTCAGAAAGAGCCTTTTACTCTGTCGCGACCCTCCGGAAATTTCTTTCCGGGGTGGAATAGGGCTAACGAGCCGATCCCTCCTTTTATAGACATTTACTTTTTTTTGGGGATCGCGGGTCTCTCCCAAGACCCATTACTCGAATCGCGATGTCGGGTAAAATTTTTCAAATATCGAAATTGACCTTGTGTGGTCGAGTGGCATGTGCGATGTGTACATGCAATTTTGGAGTCGCCACCGATCGATTTATTGGAAGGTACGATCGGAAAACCTTACCGAGCGGTTGGGAGAAACCGTTCGGTTCCGCGAAAACCGGAGATTTTGGGTCCGGGGACTTGGTTACGCCAAATTTCATGTTTGACGCCCTTTCGGTTACCGATGTTGATTGTCTTTCTAACCTAAAATTTCATACAGATGCGATATCGGGTGAGGTAGGCCCTAACGGTTCTAAGTTTTCATGCGGATGGGAATTTTCTATCCTAATCAATCACAATCGGAAAAATTAATGCGCAATCAAAATCATTACAATCGATCAAATCAATCAATCAAGGTTTGATATGTCTAAAATGGCCCTATCGGCCCACACAAAAATCAATTTTGGGTATCGGGGTGATTTGGTAAAAATTTGGGCGCGAAGGCCCGGAAGGGTAGAATGGTCATTTTTGGGAGTTCGGGACCCAAAAATCACAAAATTAGGGTCGGGCCAGTTGAATGTGGCCATTTCCCATTTTTTGTGATTTTATGGAATTTTTCTAATTTTTTCTACTTTTTGGAATTTTCATTTATTTTTCAAAAATATTGGAAATTTTCCGGATCGAAATTAATCAACCCTCGTAGTCTCAAAAATTTTCGATCCAGACTTTATGAGTCCCGAATCGATTTATAAATTTTTAGAAATTTTTTATGAAAATCTGGGAATTTTTATGAATTTTCTAAGTATTTTTACAATTTTTTTGGATTTTTGGAAATTTCTTTTTATTTTTTATTATTTTTTATTAAAGAACCGGACCGGGTCAACCGGTCAACGGCCGGTCAACCCGGTCAGACCCGACTCGGACATGCCCGCGACACCAAAACGACACCGTTCCTATTTTCTAATAATTTTTTTTTGATTTTCTAATACTAAATCCTAATATTCGAATATACACAAAAATGATGGGACGGTGAGATCAATTCTAGATTTAATCTCGGCCCGTTTGCACATCTAGGAACAAAACGACGTCGCCTTTACCTATATCCCTAAAACGACGCCGCATGCCTTAACCAAACGGACGGTCGGGATCTAACCTAGATCTAATCTAAGCCGTTCGTTCTATCTCTGCTAAAACGACGCCGGATCAACTAAATGCATGGACGGTCACGATCTAACCTAGACTCAATCTGGACCGTCCATTCCTTCCAAGGCTAAAACGACGACGTTCACCTAAGCTAATGGATGGACGGTCAGGATTAAACCCTAGACTCGATCTCGACCATTCAACCTTCAAATGCCCGTAACGACGCCGTTCATTCCTAAGCTAAACGGCAACGTTTTTGATTTCTTTTATTTTCTAACTAATATACCTAATATCCGGAATTACAAAATAAAGATCCAACGGTTGAGAATCAAACTACCCTATTTATCTCGGCCGTTGGATCGGATCTGAGTCAGCCCGTTCGCGCCAACGGCCGAGCCGACTCGGATCCAGGTGGACCTATCACGGAGCGACACATAGGCCCTTTGACCGGTTGACTCGCCACGTCGACATCGTCGTCTTCCTTGAGACGACACCGAACGGACGACCGAGGTTTCCCGGCGAGATCCGACGGTGAAACCTCGGCCGATTGACCCCAAACCAACGCCAAATTACTCATATCAACCTCCGGATCAACATACTCAAAGATCGGACAAGTTCAACGGCTGAATCGTAAGAATCGAACTAATCACGGTCACGGCAAGACAGATTTCAATCAAACAATATAGAGCATAACAACGCAATTCGAGCTTCGGACACGCTTAGCTTAGGTCGGGAATACTTACCTCGGGCTCGGATCGAGCCCGGAGTTGCCGGATTCGCTTGGCCGGTCCGGCCCGGGCCGCGTATGGTTGAAGGTTCGACTCGACGTAATAGGGAGAGATCAATGCAGAATAACAATGCGAACGTGATTAGAAGTGATCGAGGAACAAAAGGCACAAATCAATTTAAGAAATCATGCACGAGGAAGTGATATGCCATAGTTGCACAGTAAGGAAACTAGAAGCTCGACTCACCGATTCCGGAGCTCGAAACTTGACCGAGCCGTCGCGATCGAATGTTGGAGCCTAGACGAAGCTTACGGACGTGATTTCAAGCCTTGATTCACTCTGGATTGGCCTGGCCAAGAGCTCACGATCGAGCTCGAGTTCTCGACCGAGCGAGCGGGAGAACGAGCTCTCTCTCTCTAGCTCTCTCAACAACTTGCGAACAGAATGAGCCCCCTCCCCTTTCTAGAATCCTCTCTTGGCTATTTATACTCGGATTTCAAAATGGGCGCGCGCGGGTGAAGCTTGGCCGAGGCCCTCACGTGCCATTCACACGAGTCTAGGCTCGCCGGACGGTGACGGAATCGTTAAGATTCCGTCCCGATCCGTTAGCCACGCCGTCGAGCTAAAATGAGCACATATTTACACGATTTGGCACTATGTTGACTTTTTGCTCCACCGTGCCTTTGACCAGCTATTCCGACCACCTCCGGCGGCCATTGACCGGGCCGCCGGTGGCGATTGACGGAGCATGACCCGCACACGCAAACCCCCACACCAATTAGCTTAATCATACACGAATTGGCCTTCAATTTGGCCATTGAAATTGACCATCCAAACCTGCAAATCGCGCGAGTCGTCCGAGGAAGACGACACTGTTTGGACCGGCGGTCGAGCCGGTCCGAACCGGTTCGAACAGTGTTCTTTGCAAAATTTTCAAAATTAGTTGAAATTGAGTGGGGATTTTTGCAATTAAACTTCAAAATTGGACTTAGGGGCCTGAATCCTATATAAAAATGTGATTTTGCCCAAAATTTCATGTCAATTTCAACAAAAACCCCAAATTTTCGTAAATGCCCAAATTGGGGAAATGTTCAATTGAGTGTCAATTTGATAAAATTGGACCATGAGACCTATGCCAATCAATTTGAAATGTATGAAAATATAGGGTAACAGTTCAATTTTACCAAGATAGTCCCTCAATTAAAAGTAATTTCGAAAATTGGCCAATTGAGGGACTAAATTGCAAATAATTTGGGGATTTGGACTAATTCGTGCAATTGGCGCAATTATGTGTGCAATTGATCAAATTGAAGTTCAAAGGGACCACAATTGAATGTCTAGACTCCAAATGTGCAAAAATTGCAAATAAAAAGACTCAATTGGTATTTTTTATGAAAATTCAACCTTAGGCATTGTGAAGAAACACCTAAAATTGAACTCAATTTTTGATTTTTCTTGAGGTCAATACTAAAAGGGAATTAAAAAAAAAAATTGAACATTTTTGTGTATTTTTGTGACCTCGAAAAGTATTTTTTATGAATTTTTCAAGTATTTTCCTATTTTCGAAAATATTAAAAAAAACGAAAAAATATGAAAAATTATTTTTTGTTCCAAATTGGTTCCTTAGGCTTGGCCAAGGCTTCCAATGTTGATTTTTAATTTTTTTTGATTTTTTGTGAATTTTTAATGAATTTTGGAAAATAAGACTAAAGGAAAACCGATTAAAAATTCGGGTGTCAACAGTTGCCCCTCTTTGAAAGTAATCTCGGTTAGAGGTTGCTTTCAAAGACAAGGTGACACCTGGATCCTTAATCGACCCCGCTGGGGAAAAATCTAAAGAAAATAAGTCTTGACATTCAATTGCCTTTCCTTTGCTATTAAGACTCAAAATCCGTGGGGAATTGTTTCAGTTCATGCTCATTTATATGAAAGGGAGATGAAAAGAGAGAGAGACTTACCTGTGGCTCACCTGTATATGATCCGTGATTTGTCGATCCGAGGTTGAAAAAAAAAAAAAAAAAAATTGAGTGTACGGAATTACCCGTGGACGGTTTGGCGTGATTTACAATGGTCGTCGTCCGTATGATGTCGAGTGGTGGTTTGAAGATTTGTGGGGAAGGTTCACCCTTGTAACAAAGGGGTTTCACCTATTTAAAATGGGTTTGACTATCCACTAGGGATTCATCATTTAAAAAAAGGGGGCGGATCGGCTTTCGTCTCTCCAGCTACTCACCGTCTGAAAGGGAGGTTCACCCTTGTAGCAAAGGGGTTTCACCTATTTAAAAGAGATTGGCTATCCTCCATGCGGGGACTCACCATCTAAAAAGCGGATCGGCTTTCGTCTCTCCAGCTACTAACCGTCCGAGGGGGAGGTTCACCCTTGTAACAAAGGGGTTTCACCTATTTAAAAGAGATTGGCTATCCTCCATGCGGGGACTCACCATCTAAAAAGCGGATCGGCTTTCGTCTCTCCCAGCCTACTAACCGTCCGAGGGGGAGGTTCATCCTTGTAACAAAGGGGTTTCACCTATTTAAAAGAGATTGGCTATCCTCCATGCGGGGACTCACCATCTAAAAAGCGGATCGGCTTTCGTCTCTCCGGCTACTAACCGTCGAGGGGGAGATTCACCCTTGTAACAAAGGGGTTTCACCTATTTAAAAGAGATTGGCTATCCTCCATGCGGGGACTCACCATCTAAAAAGCAGATCGGTTTTCGTCTCTCCAGCTACTAACCGTCCGAGAGGGGAGGTTCACTATTGTAACAAAGGGGTTTCACCTATTTAAAAGAGATTGGCTATCCTCCATGCGGGGACTCACCATCTAAAAAGCAGATCGGTTTTCGTCTCTCCAGCTACTAACCGTCAGAGAGGGCGGGTTCACCCTTGTAACAAAGGGGTTTCACCTATTTAAAAGAGATTGGCTATCCTCCATGCGGGGACTCACCATCTAAAAAGCAGATCGGCTTTCGTCTCTCCAGCTACTAACCGTCCGAGAGGGTGCCATCTGAGGACCTAGGTTGACTAGTGTACCTACGGAGCTCAAACCCTATTTCAAATTTTCAAATAAACAGATCGGTTTTCGTCTCTCCAGCTACTAACCGTCCGAGAGGGTGCCATCTGAGGACCTAGGTTGACTAGTGTACCTACAGAGCTCAAACCCTATTTCAAATTCTCAAAAAGGCAGATCGATTTTCGTCTCTCCAACTACTAACCGTCTGAGAGGGGAGGTTCACCCTTGTAACAAAGGGGTTTCACCTATTTAAAAGAGATTGGCTATCCTCCATGCGGGGACTCACCATCTAAAAAGCGAGATCGGTTTTCGTCTCTCCAGCTACTAACCGTTCGAGAGGGGAGGTTCACCCTTGTAACAAAGGGGTTTCACCTATTTAAAAGAGATTGGCTATCCTCCATGCGGGGACTCACCATCTAAAAAGCGGATCGGCTTTCGTCTCTCCAGCTACTAACCGTCCGAGAGGGTGCCATCTGAGGACCTAGGTTGACTAGTGTACCTACAGAGCTCAAACCCTATTTCAAATTTTCAAATAAACAGATCGGTTTTCGTCTCTCCAGCTACTAACCGTCCGAGAGGGTGCCATCTGAGGACCTAGGTTGACTAGTGTACCTACGGAGCTCAAACCCTATTTCAAATTTTCAAAAAGGCGGATCGGTTTTCGTCTCTCCAGCTACTAACCGTCCGAGAGGGTGCCATCTGAGGACCTAGGTTGACTAGTGTACCTACAGAGCTCAAACCCTATTTCAAATTTTCAAAAAGGCGGATCGGTTTTCGTCTCTCCAGCTACTAACCGCCCGAGAGGGTGCCATCTCGAGGACCTAGGTTGACTAGTGTACCTACGGAGCTCAAACCCTATTTCAAATTTTCTAAAAGTGGGGGATCCGAGGACACGGGGACTCCGGAAGACCTGCAGAAAATCCAAGTTAATCAAATCTTAAAATGCAACTTTTCCGAGGATTTGGGATCACCGGGGAACCCGCAGAAAGTTCAATCAAACATGATTAGTATGACAATTCTAAGTCCTGAGGAGAGACTTAAGAATTCTTAGACAAATTTTCAAAGTGTATTTGCGAAAGAAATGTATCCAATCACAATTTCAAATTTTTAACGAGGATGGATTCTGAATGACACATCCCGAGTGTTCTACAAAAAAGGTTGTCTTAAAATTTTTCCAAAAGTGTTTTCCTTCATCCAAGAGGGCTTCTCACCATTTGGGAAGGTTTTTCTTGAAATTCAAATCTGCTCACGTAAAACCTAACCTTGAGGTTTCGGGATCATTCGAGATGCATACAATCCGACTAATCAGAGAAGGCATTTTAAAGGGACTGTAATTCAGGCCAGGTCAAAGGCTTATCAATGGATATTCAATTTAAGGTTTAGAAATGAATCTTGATCAAAAATAGCTTCTTCGGGTCTACAAGTCAAGAACCCTGAAGACATGATAAGACAGGATTGTACTTACCTCTTTAAGCGGTAGCTTCCTGTGTGATCTCTTGCATCAACCTCGAAACACCTCTTAGATCGAGAAAAGTTTTGGTGACGGGTTGTATTTTGGCTTAAGGTGGGCCCTTTAAGGACGGCTATATTTTCAAAGAGGGGTGAACTTTGGTGATCACCTTGACATTTTTCCAGCTTTCATTTGCTTTTGCAGTAGATTCATGATCATTTTTTGCTCAATTGACTTTGAGGATTTTCCTCTTTTCATCTTAATGATTTTTCTTTAAGATTTATCTCTTTCCAGGGTGCTCTTTTCATGGGCTTTGGCCTTGCTTTTACCAGGCACTTTGCTTTTTCTAACCCTTTCATCAATCTTTGCATTGACCGGCTCTTTTGGAGACCGGTATCAAAATTCAAAGTTCTTCCGATCATGCTTTTTGATTCATTGCTGGTTATTCCTTTATTTGCCCCAGTGTAGGGAGGTGATCACCAACAAGGGTTTAGAAATGAGAATTCAATGGCTCAAATTGGCTCTTCAAAGGATAAGTGTTTAGGGATATAGAAGTGAAATGCTTTTCTTCACTTTGAGATGTTCCAAATCTTCGCCAGGAATCACCTGAAGCTATCACAAAAAGATTGATGCAAAGTCAGCACAATAAAGTCTTACCCGACCTTTTCTCCAAGAAATCATCCAATGAACCTCCAAATATGCCCCGGTGTGGGGTGGTTCTTGACAGGGTTATATTCACAAAATTCTCCCTTTTGGCTCGGATTGGTTATCAAGGGATATAAATGTGTATGGATAATTTTGAAATGGAAATGCCTTTTCATCATTTCAATCCATGTAATCAACGCGAATGACCCCTACGTCCCAAGGTTAAGCTCTTTCACTCTATCACTCTCACTCATCGTTCAAGTGAATCGGGGACGTGTTTAAGGACAAAGTTTGCCTCTTTTCATCCGAAGGATCGGTCTTTTGAAAAGCTTTCAAAGCATGCCCTTTTATAGAAACTCGGGGTATTTCATCAAAAATTCATCATTTGCAAAAATCTTCATTAAGAGGGTATTCAAATGACGTTTCTGAAATTTGAAAGGAATGTTTCTTTGAAAGAGCTCTGTTGCTTTGCAAATCCAAATTTTCTTAATTTCAAGCACGACGGTGTATGAAAATACTTTGTAAAGGAGGAAAACCTCAAACCTGTCTTCTTCAAATATTGACTTCCGTTCCTCGTAAAAATAAAAGGAAACAATCAGTTCAAAACATTTAAAATTTTAAGTTCGAAGCGTTTTTTTTTTGTCTCCTTCGGACGTTGACTCCCGTTTCCTGTAAAAACAAAAGGAATCGATCGATCAAAGATATTCAAAATTTCAAATCCCGATGCGACTTCGTTCTACCTCCTTCGAATGTTGACTCCCGTTTCCTCCTTGGGATGTTGACTCCCGTTTCCGTAAAAACAAAAGAAATCAATTAGTCAAAGATATACAAAATTTCAAATCCCGAAGCGACTTCCTCCCGTCTTCTTCGGATGTGTTGACTCCCGTTTTCCGTAAAAACAAAAGGGATCAATTAATTCAAAGATGTTCAAAATTTCCGATCACATTCCAAATTTCAAATCCCGAAGCGACTTCCTCCTGTTTCCTTCGGATGTTGATTCTTGTTCCTCCGCAAGGTTTTTCGTGATTCCGGGTTTACCCGCAAAATACAAACGTATGCAAATGCATGTATGCAGATGTCATGCGAATGCAAAATTCTATGTGACTCAGATCTGCTCATTAATCGCTCCCGAAGCTCAATTTATTTCAAGGAAAATATCTCTTCACGGCATCCGAATTCACTGGACTTGCCAACTCTTCTCCATCCATGTGTACAAGTATAAGAGCTCCCCCGGATAAGACTTTCGAATCACGTAGGGGCCTTCATAATTTGGCGTAAATTTGCCTCCCGGGTGTTGTGCATTTGGGAGCATTTTCTTCACAACTAGCATCCCCTGTTTCAAAATTTCCGGGCTTGACCTTCTTGTTAAAAGCTCGGCCACTTTCTTCTGGTAGCTCGACCATGACAGATGGCCCTTAATCATTTTTCATCAATCAAATTCAATTGTTCACGTCTCCGTCGGTTCCACTCCTCTTCCGTGAGCTCAACTTGAGACAGGATCCTTAAAGAGGGGATTTCCACTTCTACCGGTAGGGACTGCTTCCATACCGTATACCAAAGAGTAGGGAGTTGCCCCGGTCGAAGTACGAATGGAAGTTCGGTAGGCCATGAGAGCATATGGCAATCTCTCATGCCAATCTCGATATTTCTCAGCAGTTTTGGCCAATATCTTCTTGATGTTCTTGTTTGCCGCTTCCACGACTCCATTCATTTGTGGGCGGTAAGGTGAAGAATTTAGGTGTCGTACCTTAAATTGTTCCAACAATTGATCGACTACCTTGTTGTTCAAATTTGAGCCATTGTCTCGTAATGATGGCTCTTGGCACTCCATATCTTGAGATGATATCTCGCTTGATGAACTTGGCCACACTATTCGCAGTGACATTGGCATATGAGCTAGCTTCAATCCATTTGGTGAAATAATCAATAGCAACCAGAATGAAACGATGTCCGTTGGAGGCCTTTGGGTTGATAGGGCCGATCATATCAATTCCCCACATGCAGAACGGCCGGGGCTCTGACATTTGATGTAGCTCGGTTGGTGGCGCATTTATCCTGTCGCCGTATACCCGACATTGATGACAGGATCTAACATGCTGGTTGCAATCCGACTCGATAGTCATCCAGTAATATCCGAGTCTCATAATCTTCTTGGCGAGGAGGTGACCATTCATATGCGGGCCGCACTCTCCTTCATGAATCTCTTTCATAATGAGATTTGCTTCTTTGGAATTCACGCACCTCAGCAGGATTGAGTCAAAGGATCTCTTGTATAGGATCCGTCCGCCGAGGAAAAATTTAGATGCCATCTTGCTTATGTACTTTTTATCTTCTCGGTTGACTGTTCAAGGGAATTCGCCCTTCGAGTAGGTAATTCTTGATGTCATGATACCACGGTTCCTCATCGGGTTCTTCTTCAATGACCATGCAAGATGCGGGTTGCTCAAGGATGTCAATCCTTAACGGTTCTATCTCAAGACCATTTTGCACTTGTAACATGGCTGATAATGTGGCCAAAGCATCAGCAAAATGGTTCGAGTTCTGCGAGATATTCAAAAGTGATCTCCTCAAAATGTTGGATCGGCTCCTCGAGGTACTTATGATAAGGAATAAGCTTGGGATCCTTTGTCTTCCACTCCCCTTGAGTTTGTAAAATGATTAGCATGGAATCTCCATATACCAAGAGCTTCTTCACCTTTAATGAGATGGCCAATTGTAATCCTAGTATGCGGGCTTCATATTCGAAATGTTGTTGGTGCGGGGAATACCAACTTGGCTGAAACTGGATAATGTTGATCTTCGTGGGATATCAAAACGCCCAAAGACACGATCCAGGTGAGGTTCACTGCGCCGTCGAAGTACATTGTCCATTTGTCTTCAGATATATTCAGGATTTGACCTCCCTTGTTTTGCTCTGAAACGTCCTTAGGAGGATTCTCGGCTAGCATGTTAGCAATTGCTCTTCCCTTGACAGATTTTTGGGGAGAGGTTTTGATATCAAACTCTGAAAGCAATATTTGCCATTTAGCCATCTTTCCTAGCAATGTTGGCTTCTCCAAAAGGTATTTGATAGGATCATTCTCGGTGACCAGTTCTATATGATAATGCAGCGTACACTGCCTCAATGCGTGGAGGACCCAAACCAATGCTACGCAAGTCCTTTCCACTGCCGGGTATTTGGCTTGAGATGTTGTGAATTTTTTGCTCAAATAATATATGGCTCGCTCTTTACGAACTTTGGGGTTAGTTTGGGCAAGTAAAGCTCCCAGGGATTCATCGTTAACTGTCGGATATAGAGTTAGAGAAATATTAGGGATAGGAGGTACCAATCTTGGAGGTTGTACCAAATATTCCTTGATCTTCTCAAATGCTTGTTGACATTCTGCATCCCATTTGACTTTTGCACCTTTCTTTAACAACTTGAAGAAGGGTTTCGCCGTTTCTGACGGTTGGGATATGAATCTGGATATATAATTCAACCTTCCCAGTAGACCCCTTACTTCCTTAACAGTGGAAGGAGTTCCTATTTCCCATATAGCTTTGATCTTGGAAGGGTCAATTTCAATACCACGACTGCTCACCACAAATCCTAGTAGCTTTCCCGATCTTGCACCAAATACGCATTTAGCGGGATTCAACTTGAGCTTATACTTTCTCAATCGATCAAATAATTTCTTCAGCACTTTAACATGGTCTTCTCCAGGTTTGGACTTGGCAATCATATCATCCACATAGACCTCAATCTCCTTATGTATCATGTCATGAAAAAGGGTCACCATAGCCCTTTGATATGTTGCTCCTGCATTTTTCAATCCAAATGGCATTACCTTGTAACAAAAAGTTCCCCATTGCGTAGTGAATGAGGTCTTGATCTTATCTTCTTCCTTCAACATGATCTCGATTATATCCCGAAAATCCATCCATAAAGGAGAATAATTCAAAGCCCGCAAGATGCGTCGACGAGCACATCAATGTGCGGTAAGGGAAAATCATCCTTCGGACTAGCTTTGTTTAAGTCCCGATAATCCACGCATATTCTAATTTTCCCGTCTTTCTTCTTTACTGGTACGATGTTGGCGACCCAATCAGCATATGGGACAGCCTCGATAAATCCAACTTTAAGGAGCTTCATGACCTCTTCCTTAATCTTATCCGCCGGTTCGGGATTCATTCTTCCGGGTGATTGATTTACTGGTGTGCAAGAAGGATTTGTGGGCAAAGCATGCTCCACAATCTCACGATCTAGACCCGGCATGTCAGCATACGACCGGGCGAAGATATCTTGATATTCCTTGAGTAACACCGTCATTCTTAAAATATCTGCTGTGGACGGGTGTCCTCCTATTTTCACTTCCTTGACGCGCATCGGAATCTCCCGAATTAATAGTGATGGGTTCTTCGGAAATAGGGGGTTTAGATTCTTCAAAACAGTCCCATTCTTGCTTGATATCGCTCACATCAACCTCGTCTATATCAACTTCACACGCATAATCATCGAGCTGATCTGAGTCACATATTAACCTGTTATGTATGGGTGGGATGACATGCCCGAAATGCACCATGAAAGGTTAGTATTCAAAGATGATAAAATTGAAGGATGCATGATTCCTATCATGAAAACATTTTTCAAATTTCAATTTTCTTAGACAAGGAAAGGAGAACTAGTCCACGATCTTCCGGACATCCCGGTTCTCAAAAGCTGTTTAAAACCCTAGATCATATGGCGGATCGGGCCTCAAGTTTCATGGTAGAATCAATTGTCATCATCGGACCAATCCGTTGCTCCACATGTCCGTAATCAAATTTGAAATGTTTTTCATTAATAAATGCAACTAAGAACAATACAAGATCGCACTTCCCGGATCACAACATGTGACCCAAAGGGTGCTAAAACATCAAAAAGCTTTAAAGCAAATGCAGTAATCAAAATGCATTAAAAGATAAAGTTCGGAAAGAGCCTTTTACTCGGGGGTGGGGAAATCATCGTCCAGCCACTCAATTATCACGTTCACCCGATTATCTAGGAACGGGTTGAATAAGTCCGGCTCGCATCCTCGGAGATGTCCTCATCTTCCAGCCATTTGCCTCCCTTAGAGAATACCTCGAATAAAGGATTTAGGAGCATTTTTCTTCTAGCTTTCCATACATCGGTACCTATGAAACGGCCACCTTGGCGTCCACGGCGTCCACGGTCTCCATAACGATTGTTTCGACCTCGGCCTCGACCTATGTTATTTTCCGCTATTCCGCTATAACCCGCAGACCAACCTTGTGGTCATTTGAGCCCAAATTCAAAGGGTTACGGATTCCCCGACCATATTTCCCTAATCCAAAGACCGGAATAAATCCATTCGAGAGTAGCACTTTTCCCGCCATAGTTGCAGGTCTTGAAAGCTCGGTATAGCCACCTTTGCATCCGGTAACACATGCATGATGATACAATGTCGAAGGTGTGATAACTCAGCTCCTCCTCTTTTGAGGGTTCGACGTATGGAACCATCCCTTTTAAAGCGGCCCGATGTCCTGTCTCGCCATGGACGGTGATCAACTCGACCCTTGACCACAAATTTTAATTTTTGATGCAGAGAGGAAGGTACCGCTCCCGCACACATGAATCCACGGTCTTCCCGGGAGCAAGGTGAAGGCGCTTGGAATATCCAATACTTGGAACGGTATAGAGAAAGTTACCGGTCCAATGTCAATGTCCAGCTCAATCTCTCCTACAACATTCTTGGAGACTCCATCAAATGATCGGATGGTGGCCTTGGATGTCTTCACAAAATCTTCATTGATCCCCAAGCTTCTCAAAGTGCTTAGTGGACACAAGGTTGAAAGCGGAACCATTATCAATCAAGACGTGAGGAACCTCCTTCCCGTGACACTTCACAGCCTATGTAGAGGGCTTTGTTGTGAACTCGCCCTTCTTTCGGGAAGTCTTCGTCCGAGAAGGATATCTCGGTCCTTCGAAGGATAGCACCCACAAAGTCTCCCAATTGCACTTCGTTAATTGTCTCCGGAACATGCACCTCATCCAAGCACCTTCAAAAGGGCATCTTTGTGCTTTTCAGAATTTTTGAAGAGATCCAAGTAAGGAAATACGTGCGGGCATCTTCCGCAGTTGGTCAACGACCTCATATTCACCGGTCCTCACGACCGATTGCAACTTCTCAACCTCTTCTCGCAGTTGGGACTCTCTTTTCGTAATCCGCTTCTCTCGGGGGATAACATCTTCCGGATCTCATTATGGCGTCAATCTCGCCCGTTCCATAATCCCAATGAACCGCCCTTGAGTTGTACTCTTCCACAAGCGGTAGCTTAATCTTCACCGGTATGATCTTTTCGGTGGTGATTCGGATGTTGATGGTTTTCCCGAACTAGAAGCTTCCAACTCCCAGCTATCAACTTTGTTCAAATCAATCACGAAACGAATTGGGGCATCTATCATCCCAATCATTTCATCCTCATGAACATCCTCGGGGGTTATGTTCTGGACCGGGCCTTATCAGCGTGGCATTTTCTTCATCCAGATCTCTCTGCCTTTCCCTTCTGACTCTTAGGATAATCCCCTCAATTCTCATACCAATTTCCACCAGATGTTGGAATGAGGAGTAGGTATATGCATACATACGGTCAAAGTATTCCGCCGGAAGTGACTTTAGTACAAACTCCAGCATTTCTCTCTCTGACAGCGGCGGTTGCACCATCACGGCGTGTTTCTTCCACCTTCTAGCGAAAAGTTCAAAACTCTCGTCTTCCCCTTTCCGGATATTCAACAGATTAGCCTTAGTGAAATAACCTCTGATTCCAGCTTCAAAGTGTCGTAAGAAGTGCTCCGATAAATCCTCCCAGCTCGGGACCCGGTCTAGGTCAATTAATTGAAACCATGCTAATGCGGGGCCCGTTAAACTATGTCCGAAATTTCGGATCAATGTTTCATCATCTTCATGGTGGCCAATCATTTGGCGGAGATAATATGAGATATGCGCCGGAGGACACCTGGCGCCATTATACTTCGTGCGGAAGGTCACTCTCGGGTTCGCACCTTGAGGCGGGACGTTTCTTGCTTGAGTAAGTGGCGTAATCAGCTCCTTCAACTCATCCATTTTCCTCGACACGTCATCTCCTTGCTCTTGCAGTAGAACGATCTTTCGATTACGTGTCTCCATGGTCCGCCGTATCTCCGAATCCGCACGCTTTCTTCTATCGCCATAGTATTCCTTTTGGTCGTCAATTGTGATAAATCTGCTACCATAGTTGTTAAATGACGCATGTGCGTCTCCGCATTAGAAAGTCGCATATCGACCTCTCGATTCTCCCTGTTCTTTCCGAGGAGCCGCTTGGTCCTTAACTTCATCGATCGTTCCCACAAATTCATCGCTTGCGGGGTCATCCATTCCACCCCACCCATCGGGAACTACATCTCCGAGTCAACAAAGAAACTCGGGGCGCCGAATATAGCACTTTAAAGTTGTACCCACCACTATCTTCCCCCAGGTTATCAACTATTTCGCCCCTCTCTAGGGCTTTCTGCAAAAATCTTCTATCGCCTCGGCGGGCCTTATCCAGACGGACTTCATATTCGTCTATCTCTTCAATTTCTTGACCATCTTTGATGCTCATCAAATATCCCGAGGGTATTTTTAAAACAGCTCCCCTCGTAAGTTTCATCGTGAACTCCTCGGACAGCATGTTCACCGCCACGTAGGTCCCCTTGAAAGCGACATTTTCCATTCTTCCTATGACGCCCAAGCTAATTAATTTTTCCAAGCAAGCCTCTTTTTGCTCCCGGGAAATACTCTCTCCTTCCGGGTATTGCGAGGCCAATGTCAAGATATCCCGCATTCTACTCATGTCCACTATGAATTCCGGAACCTCATCCTCTTCACCTCCAAAAATCGCGTTTACCTCGCGATGCTCAGGTGGCGGGTTCTGCTGCACATTTGGTTCAGCTTTATCAAACTCTAGAACTTTTCCGTCGATCAATGCTTGCACCTTGAACTTCAAAGCGAGACAGTTGTCCGCGTTATGCCCCCTTTCTCCCATATGGTATATGCACGTCCGGGTCTCATCATACCCGGGAAATCTTGGCGGGTGAGCTCTAGGTGGCTCTTTTGCAACTAAGCGATTTTCCAATAGCATGGGTAACAATTTGGATAAGGGTCGGGGTAGTGGGGTAAAAACAACTGGGTTCTTTTTTCTGAATTTCGGTGGTTTGGAAGTAGTCCAGGAGGACGTTCCTTGGGTAGGAATTGAAGGCGAGAAATTTCGGGCTTTGGCGGGTTAGGGACAAAGGCTACTTCTCCGATTTGCTCCCTAATATCCCTTCTCAAAGGGTATTGGCGTTTGAAAGGCGCCTCGGGTATCTTCTTCTCTCTTAATGCCCACTCGTGGCGTTACGCCACCTTGATTAGGTGCGCAAATGTCCGACACCCAGAGGTGTTCGGTTTGTCGAAAAATTCAAATGGAAGGGCCTTGAGAAACAGATCTATTAGTTCTTCTTCCGGGACGGGTGGCTTTACCCGCACAAGGTGCTCTCCATCTCTGGGCGTAGGCGCGAACGGTCTCGCTCTTTCCTTTTACGGTCCTTAAAAGGTCCTCTCTAGTTAGGGCGGTCAAAGTGTTAAATTTGTATTGCCGAAGGAACTCGTCTGCCGGTTTATCCCAATCGGCGAGCTTCTCTGGCTCCAATTCAATGAACCACGCCAGGGCTGCCCTGGATAGGCTTTCCTGGAAAGTGTTAACCAAGAGTGGAATGTTGTCGGAGAACTGCGACATTCGGCGCAAGTAATACTTCAAGTGCGCCTTGGGACACCCGATCCCATTATATCTTCTTACAAAGTCTGGTTCCTTGTAATCAGCAGGAACCTCTATCTTTTCGAACGGTGCAACCTGGTCGAATCTCGAGAGCTCATAACCTTGACTCGCCAAACACTCTTCGATCTTAGCGAGCCTCTTAATTTCCTCTTCCATTTTGAGGACTTGCTTCTCCTTTTTCTTCGGGTCAATCACAATGGGAGGATCCTTAGGCGGTCTTTCCGGATTCGGAGTTGGATTGGCGGCGGGCGCCGGATTAGCATTTGCTCCATCGGATGGCCCCGCAGGAGCTTGAGAATTAGGGTCAACGGGGTATCTCCCCCGGCTTGCAATCATCATTGCCTTCATCTCCGCCACCATTGTGGCGATCACATTCATTTGATTCTCCGGATTACCCACACGAGGTGCGAGCTCTTCTTGTTCCATCCTTAACTTGCGCGTTTTGCTAGGAGTCCTCGTATTTATCGCTCACCCGTTTTCGGGATATCAAATCAGTATGGGAAATATTAAAGGATTGGAGACATTGATCCGTGGTAATTGACTTTTCTATATGTATGCATGAAATGCTCATAAAAGAAATAGTATGTATTTATTACAAACCAAATTGTTCAAAAGTATCTAAAAGATAACAAATATGTAAAATCTAAATGGGGAAATGGATCTATCCAAGTCGGGGACGCTTCCACTCTTCTTGCTCTTCTGATCCATCGGAATCCCACAAGTATGGGTCTTCTCCTTCTTCTGACATCCACTGCTCCGGATCCTCGGGAATGTATGGTTCTACTCCGGTATGTACGGTACTATGTACTCTGGCTCATATGACTCCACTTCTTCAATCCGAGGAGATACGCACTCGGGTACATATGGCTCTACCATTGATTGGCGATACTCCTTAAACTTCTTGATATACTTCTTGGAAGCTCTATGAATGTTCATCTCATTATCCAAATAATCCGGCCACTCAACTTGTTGCAGCGGGGAGTTCTTCAAAGCATGAAGGATAAGCTTGATCCGAGCCCGATACAACTCCTTTGTTTCCTTAGTGAGCTTTCCTCGTGTCATATCAAATGAGAAAGTCCCGGGACAAACATCCGGTGGTATCTCTTGTAGAACTCCAAATTGCCTCACCACTCGAATGGGGTAATACGTCACAGCGCCGGTACATCCCAATAAGGGAATAGGGTTATTTTCAATACCCGAAATGCGAGCTTCTACGATCTTGGGCCAAGTCAAACGCCATCTAATATGCTCGGGTTTCAAATTGTCCAATAGCTCAACCCACTTTTTGAATGAGTATTTGGGTACAAGGGATTGACACTTAAGGAAGGATCTAATGGGGTGAACGTGCTCATTGATCTCATAACACCCCACCCGGAGTTGGAAAGTCTTTATATGAGAGGTGAACCACAAGTGAAGTAATCCGCTAGACGCTTGGAAAGCGGCCTTTTTTGAAGATTTGGAACGATTCGGGGAGAGAAAAGTCTCAGCTAAGATTATGTACGAATAATCCCAGCGACAACACGCTTGTCCGGCTATATGGGTTATGGAGGGGTCAAAAGTAGTTCTAGAAGTCGGGAATAGAACGAATGCAAAGAAAGCCAAGATAAACACCTTTCCCGATTTATGACCGGTTTCGGTGGGTAGAGAGGAATAGTTATCGAAAAGGAACGAGAATGTGAATTTGTTGGAATTGGACTTGTAAACTTTTTCAATTTCAGAAGTTTTAAGGCGAAGGAAACTCGATAACGAACGAGTGGAGTCCATGTCCAAAGGGGGTTGAGCTATACATTCTTCAAATTTGGCCCCGATAATAGCGGTATACTCCTCAAGCGTAGGGGTCAATTCCAATCCTCGAAAGTTGAATGTCATTGTTCGCGCGTCCCATGCCTTGGCTAGTGCTTGAATGAGCGCCGGTTGGTATTCCACTTTGATCAAATCTACAAGTCGTCCCAAACGTCCTTCCACATAGGCTTTGTTGACGATGTCGAGGCGATCCCACCATATAGCGAGTTCCTTGCGCGGTATTGGGATGATTTTGATGTCTCCATTCCCCATGATCTAAAAAATACAAAAAATGATGATCCTAAAGTCAATTACCACGGTTTAATATGCATATGTATGTAATGTGATGCAAATGCGCTAACCAAATTCCATGTCATCTTTTGGTAACATGAGGGTCAACTACTCCCACTTGACCCAAATAAGCCAAATAGGGTAATTATGGACCAAATCTCACCCAAAGATGGCATGTAATTTGATTAGGATCGTTTAAGCGTAATCGGGGTAAAAAGTCGTTCACAAATTGACAACTCATGAAATTTACAAGTCTAAAAAAGATAGAACATGATAATATCTAGAGATGTTCGGACAATAAATGTCGATGAAAGTACATAATAGACTCAAAATACAATAAAATCTAGAAAATGCCCCAAAGTCGTACTAATCTAGACAATCGGAACGGTATCCTCATCGGATGAAATCTCCACTATCTCGGGAAGCTTGATGTCTTCTTCATCATCGGAGGATATGGTGATGATTTCCTTCTTCTTAATCGGGGAGTGTTTTGGGGCCGTCTTGGTCGCACGTGGCTTTCTTGCCAACTTCATGTACAACTCCCAGATTCTTTCTTTCTCGCGCTTGAGTTCCAAATATCGTCCACATCGGGTATAATCGCAACTCTCGCTACGGATGCGGTTCCGTCCGTTGAGCTCTCGTCCGTGAACAAATCCGAAAACTCGGAATGTAGCGGGTACTCGGTCCTCGCGTCGAATGGTCCTCCGCTCCCATGTGAATACATCGGGTACAACAACACGACTTTGGGGCGCCATCTATCCTAAAAAGGAAAATTTGACTTTCAACCCCGATCACTTAAACGATCTTACAAATCGTGATGATATGTAATGAAAATGCATGATATGCAAAATTTAAATTTACAAGTTCAAAATAAAAAGGGTAGAAAGCCTTACCAACCGATGTTACTCTCTTTTTTGGTTTTTGGTTTTAGGTATACCAACCATCCATTTCACATGCGCATGAGACAGGTGAGGTTTAACTCTAAAGAAATCAAAAAGGCTCGGGTATGGACCTAAAAAGGCTCCCGCTATACAAATCGAGGGGCCGCCCACAAGCGCAATCAAACAACAAGTGGGTAGGACCATCAATCTTATATAGCGAGCGGGATCAAATATGGTCAACCCAAGTGCAATCAAACACAAGAGCTTCGCATACCGATCCCTATCTATGGCGACCTAAGAGGTGATTTCGCGGCTCGGGTTTAGGCGCTTGTGTGTGCAGTGTCGTGATCCTCGGAATATGCAAGACATGCACCACAATTTATATTCAAAACACCGCTTCAAAATTTGCATAAATAAACAAACAATCCAAAACTCCATATCTGCATCAAAAATGGTTAGCACAGACGCCACCCCTTATAACTCCCATCTGCATCAACATTTAACACTTTTTTGTTAGTGGACGTACCTCATCTTCGGGAGCATCTGTAGAAAACGAGGTTAGAAAACAATCAGCATTTTTATCGGCTTAAATCCTCTTAAAGACATCCCCAGCGGAGTCGCCGGTCTGTCGCGACCCTCCGGAAATTTCTTTCCGGGGTGGAATAGGGCTAACGAGCCGATCCCTCCTTTTATAGATATTTACTTTTTTTTGGGGATCGCGGGTCTCTCCCAAGACACATTACTCGAATCGCGATGTCGGGTAAAATTTTTCAAATATCGAAATTGACCTTGTGTGGTCGGGTGGCATGTGCGATGTGTACATGCAATTTTGGAGTCGCCACCGATCGATTTATTGGAAGGTACGATCGGAAAACCTTACCGAGCGGTCGGGAGAAACCGTTCGGTTCCGCGAAAACCGGAGATTTTGGGTCCGGGGACTTGGTTACGCCAAATTTCATGTTTGACGCCCTTTCGGTTACCGATGTTGATTGTCTTTCTAACCTAAAATTTCATACGGATGCGATATCGGGTGAGGTAGGCCCTAACAGTTCTAAGTTTTCATGCGGATGGGAATTTTCTATCCTAATCAATCACAATCAGAAAAATTAATGCGCAATCAAAATCATTACAATCGATCAAATCAATCAATCAAGGTTTGATATGTCTAAAATGGCCCTATCGGCCCACACAAAAATCAATTTTGGGTATCGGGGTGATTTGGTAAAAATTTGGGGCGGAAGGCCCGGAAGGGTAGAATGGTCATTTTTGGGAGTTCGGGACCCAAAAATCACAAAATTAGGGTCGGGCCAGTTGAATGTGGCCATTTCCCATTTTTTGTGATTTTATGGAATTTTTCTAATTTTTTCTATTTTTTGGAATTTTCATTTATTTTTCAAAAATATTGGAAATTTTCCGGATCGAAATTAATCAACCCTCGTAGTCTCAAAAATTTTCGATCCAGACTTTATGAGTCCCGAATCGATTTACAAATTTTTAGAAATTTTTTATGAAAATCTGGGAATTTTTATGAATTTTCTAAGTATTTTTACAATTTTTTTGGATTTTTGGAAATTTCTTTTTATTTTTTATTATTTTTTATTAAAGAACGGACCGGGTCAACCGGTCAACGGCCGGTCAACCCGGTCAGACCCGACTCGGACATGCCCGCGACACCAAAACGACACCGTTCCTATTTTCTAATAATTTTTTTTTGATTTTCTAATACTAAATCCTAATATTCGAATATACACAAAAATGATGGACGGCCGAGATCAATTCTAGATTTAATCTCAGCCGTTTGCACATCTAGGAACAAAACGACGTCGCCTTTACCTATATCCCTAAAACGACGCCGCATGCCTTAACCAAACGGACGGTCGGGATCTAACCTAGATCTAATCTAAGCCGTTCGTTCTATCTCTGCTAAAACAACGCCGGATCAACTAAATGCATGGACGGTCACGATCTAACCTAGACTCAATCTGGACCGTCCATTCCTTCCAAGGCTAAAACGACGACGTTCACCTAAGCTAATGGATGGACGGTCGGGATTAAACCCTAGACTCGATCTCGACCATTCAACCTTCAAATGCCCAGAACGACGCCGTTCATTCCTAAGCTAAACGGCAACGTTTTTGATTTCTTTTATTTTCTAACTAATATACCTAATATCCGGAATTACAAAATAAAGATCCAACGGCTGAGAATCAAACTACCCTATTTATCTCAGCCGTTGGATCGGATCTCGAGTCGGCCGCTCGCGCCAACGGCCGAGCCGACGGCATCCGGGTGGACCTATCACGGAGCGACACATAGGCCCTTTGACCGGTTGACTCGCCACGTCGACATCGTCGTCTTCCTTGAGACGACACCGAACGGACGACCGAGGTTTCCCGGCGAGATCCGACGGTGAAACCTCGGCCAATTGACCCCAAACCAACGCCAAATTACTCATATCAACCTCCGGATCAACATACTCAAAGATCGGACAAGTTCAACGGCTGAATCGTAAGAATCGAACTAATCACGATCACGGCAAGACAGATTTCAATCAAACAATATAGAGCATAACAACGCAATTCGAGCTTCGGACACGCTTAGCTTAGGTCGGGAATACTTACCTCGGGCTCGGATCGAGCCCGGAGTTGCCGGATTCGCTTGGCGGGGTCCGGCCGGGCCGCGTATGGTTGAAGGTTCGACTCGACGTAATAGGGAGAGATCAATGCAGAATAACAATGCGAACGTGATTAGAAGTGATTGAGGAACAAAAGGCACAAATCAATTTAAGAAATCATGCACGAGGAAGTGATATGCCATAGTTGCACAAGAAGGAAACTAGAAGCTCGACTCACCGATTCTGGAGCTCGAAACTTGAGCGAGCTGTCGCGATCGAATGCTGGAGCCTAGACGAAGCTTACGGACGTGATTTCAAGCCTTGATTCACTCTGGATTGGCCTGGCCAAGAGCTCACAATCGAGCTCGAGTTCTCGACCGAGCGAGCGGGAGAACGAGCTCTCTCTCGTTTTCTCTCTCTCTCTCTAGCTCTCTCAACAACTTGCGAACGGAATGAGCCCCCTCCCCTTTCTAGAATCCTCTCTTGGCTATTTATACTCGGATTTCAAAATGGGCGCGCGCGGGTGAAGCTTGGCCGAGGCCCTTACGTGCCATTCACACGAGTCTAGGCTCGCCGGACGGTGACGGAATCGTTAGGATTCCGTCCCGGTCCGTTAGCCACGCCGTCGAGCTAAAATGAGCACATATTTACACGATTTGGCACTATGTTGACTTTTTGCTCCACCGTGCCTTTGACCAGCTATTCCGGCCACCTCCGGCGGCCATTGACCGGGCCGCCGGTGGCGATTGACTGAGCATGACTCGCACACGCAAACCCCCACACCAATTAGCTTAATCATACACGAATTGGCCTTCAATTTGGCCATTGAAATTGACCATCCAAACCTGCAAATCGCGCGAGTCGTGCGAGGAAGACGACATCGTTTGGACCGGTTCGACCGGTCCGACCGGTGATCAGACCGGTCCGAACCGGTTGCAACAGTGTTCTTTGCAAAATTTTCAAAATTAGTTGAAATTGAGTGGGGATTTTTGCAATTAAACTTCAAAATTGGACTTAGGGGCCTGAATCCTATATAAAAATGTGATTTTGCCCAAAATTTCATGTCAATTTCAACAAAAACCCCAAATTTTCGTAAATGCCCAAATTAGGGAAATGTTCAATTGAGTGTCAATTTGATAAAATTGGACCATGAGACCTATGCCAATCAATTTGAAATGTATGAAAATATAGGGTAACAGTTCAATTTTACCAAGATAGTCCCTCAATTAAAAGTAATTTCGAAAATTGGCCAATTGAGGGACTAAATTGCAAATAATTTGGGGATTTGGACTAATTCGTGCAATTGGCGCAATTATGTGTGCAATTGATCAAATTGAAGTTCAAAGGGACCACAATTGAATGTCTAGACTCCAAATGTGCAAAAATTGCAAATAAAAAGACTCAATTGGTATTTTTTATGAAAATTCAACCTTAGGCATTGTGAAGAAACACCTAAAATTGAACTCAATTTTTGATTTTTCTTGAGGTCAATACTAAAAGGGAATTAAAAGAAAAAAATTGAACATTTTTGTGTATTTTTGTGACCTCGAAAAGTATTTTTTATGAATTTTTCAAGTATTTTCCTATTTTCGAAAATATTAAAAAAAACGAAAAAATATGAAAAATTATTTTTTGTTCCAAATTGGTTCCTTAGGCTTGGCCAAGGCTTCCAATGTTGATTTTTAATTTTTTTTGATTTTTTGTGAATTTTTAATGAATTTTGGAAAATAAGACTAAAGGAAAACCGATTAAAAATTCGGGTGTCAACATACTCGGGGGTGGGGAAATCATCGTCCAGCCACTCAATTATCACGTTCACCCGATTATCCAGGAACGGGTTGAATAAGTCCGGCTCTGCATCCTCGGAGATGTCTTCATCTTCCAGCCATTTGCCTCCCTTAGAGAATACCTCGAATAAAGGGTTTAGGAGCATTTTTCCTCTAGCTTTCCATACATTGGTACCTATGAAACGGCCACCTTGGCGTCCACGACGTCCACGGTCTCCATAACGATTGTTTCGACCTCGGCCTCGACCTATGTTATTTTCCGCTATTCCATTATAACCCGGACCAACCTTGTGGTCATTTGAGCCCAAATTCAAAGGGTTACGGATTCCCCGACCATATTTCCCTAATCCAAAGACCCGGAATAAATCCATTCGAGAGTAGCACTTTTTCCCGCCATAGTTGCGGGTCTCGAAAGCTCTGGTATAGCCACCTTTGCATCCGGTGACACATGCATGACGGATACAATGTCGAAGGTGTGATAACTCAGCTCCTCCTCTTTTGAGAGTTCGACGTATGGAACCATCCCTTTTAAAGCGGCCCGATGTCCTGTCTCGCCATGGACGGTGATCAACTCGACCCTTGACCACAAATTTTAACTTTTGATGCAGAGAGGAAGGTACCGCTCCGGACACATGAATCCACGGTCTTCCCGGGAGCAAGGTGAAGGCGCTTGGAATATCCAATACTTGGAACGGTATAGAAAATGTTACCGGTCCAATGACAATGTCCAATTCGATCTCTCCTACAACATTCTTGGAGACTCCATCAAATGATCGGATGGTGGCCTTGGATGTCTTCACAAAATCTTCATTGATCCCCAAGCTTCTCAAAGTGCTTAGTGGACACAAAGTTGAAAGCGGAACCATTATCAATCAAGACGTGAGGCACCTCTTTTACGTGACACCTCACGCCTACGTAAAGGGCTTTGTTGTGGACCCGCCCTTCTTTTGGGAAGTCTTCGTCCGAGAAGGATATCTGGTCCTTCGAAGGATAGCACCCACAAAGTCTCCCAATTGCACTTCGTTAATTGTCTCTCGGAACATGCACCTCATCCAAGCACCTTCAAAAGGGCGTCTTTGTGCTTTTCAGAATTTTTGAAGAGATCCAAGAAGGAAATCCGTGCGGGCATCTTCCGCAGCTTGGTCAACGACCTCATATTCACCGGTCCTCACGACCGATTGCAACTTCTCAACCTCTTCCGCAGGTTGGGACTCTCTTTTCGGGATCCGCTTCTCTCGGGGATAACATCTTCCCGATCTCATTATGGCGTCAATCTCGCCCGTTCCATAATCCCAATGAAGCGCCCTTGAATTATACTTCTCCACGGGCGGCAGCTTAATCTTCACCGGTATGATCTTTTTCGGTGGTGATTCGGATGTTGATGTTTTTCCTAAACTAGAAGCTTCCAACTCCCAGCTATCAACTTTGTTCAAATCAATCACGAAACGAATTGGGGTATCTACCATCCCGATCATTTCATCCTCGTGGACATCCTCGGGGTTATGTTCCGGACCTGGCCTTACCAGCGTGGCATTTTCTTCATCCAAATCCCTCTGCCTTTCTCTTCTGATTCTCGGGATAATCCCTTCAATCCTCATGCCGATTTCCACCGGATGTTGGAACGATGAGTTCGTGTATGCATACATGCGATCAAAGTATTCCGCCGGAAGTGACTTCGATACGAACTCCAGCATTTCCTTCTCCGAGCGGCGGTTGCACCATCACGGCGTGTTTCTTCCACCTCCTAGCGAAGAGTTCAAAACTCTCGTCTTCCCCTTTCCGGATATTCAACAGATTAGCCTTAGTGAAATAACCTCTGATTCCAGCTTCAAAGTGTCGTATGAAGTGTTCTGATAAATCCTCCCAGTTCGGGACCCAGCCTAGGTCAATTGATTGGAACCATGCCAGCGCAGGGCCCGTTAAACCATGTCCGAAATTCCGGATCAATGTTTCATCATCTTCATGGTGGCCAATCATTTGGCGGAGATAGTATGAGATATGCGCCATAGGACACCCAGCGCCATTATACTTCGTACGGAAGGTCGCTCTCGGGTTCGCGCCTTGAGCCGGGACATTTCTCGCTTGGGTGAGTGGCGTAATCAGCTCCTTCAACTCATCCATTTTCCTCGACACGTCATTTCCTTGCTCTTGCAGTAGAGCGATCTTTCGATTCTGTGTCTCCATGGTCCGCCATATCTCCGGAATCTGCATATTCTCTTCTATTCTTGTGGCGTTGTTCCCGGCCATCAATTGCGATAATTCTGCTACCATAGTCGTCAAATGACGCATGTGCGTCTCCGGATTAGAAAGTCGCATATCGACCTCTCGATTCTCCTGTTCATTCCGAGGAGCCGCTTGGTCCTTAACTTCATCGATCGTTCCCACAAATTCATCACTTACCGGGTCATCCATTCCACCCCACCCATCGGGGACTACATCTCCGGAATCGACAAAAAAGCTTGGGGGTGCCGAATACAACACTTTAAAGTTGTAACCACCACTATCTTCCCCCAGGTTATCAACTATTTCGCCCCTCTCTAGGGCTTTCTGCAAAAATCTTCTATCGCCTCGGTGAGCCTTATCTAGACGGATTTCATATTCGTCTATCTCTTCAATTTCTTGACCATCTTTGATGCTCATCAAATATCCCGAGGGTATTTTCAAAAGAGCTCCCCTCGTAGGTTTCATTGCGAACTCCTCGGACAGCATGTCTACCGCCACGTAGGTCCCC
Source organism: Rhodamnia argentea (assembly GCF_020921035.1). Lineage (NCBI taxonomy): Eukaryota > Viridiplantae > Streptophyta > Magnoliopsida > Myrtales > Myrtaceae > Rhodamnia > Rhodamnia argentea. Next base: position 40,181 of record NW_025955883.1, read on the forward strand.
TTGAAAGCGACATTTTCCATTCTTCCTATGACGCCCAAGCTAATCAATTTTTCCAAGCAAGCCTCTTTTTGCTCCCGGGAAATATTCTCTCCTTCCGGATATTGCGAGGCCAATGTCAAGATATCCCGCATTTTACTCATGTCCACTATGAATTCCAGAACCTCATCCTCTTCACCTCCAAAAATCGCGTTCACCTCGCGATGCTCGGGTAGCGGGTTCCGCTGCACATTCGGTTCGGCTTTATCAAACTCCAGAACTTTTCCGTCGATCAATGCTTGCACCTTGAACTTCGTGAGCGAGACAGGTTGTCCGCGTTATGCCCCCTTTCTCCCATATGGTATACGCACGTCTGGGTCTCATCATACCCAGGAAATTTTGCCGGGTGAGCTCGAGGTGGCTCTTTTGCAACTAAACGATTCTCCAAAAGCATGGGTAACAATTTGGATAAGGGTCGGGGTAGTGGGGTGAAAATAACCGGGTTCTTCTTTCCGAATTCCGGTGGTTTGCAAGCGGTCCAGGAGGACGTTCCTTGGGTAGGAATTGAAGGCGAGAAATTTCTGGGCTTTGGCGGGTTAGGGACAAAGGCTACTTCTCCAGTTTGCTCCCTATTATCCCTTCTCAAAGGGTATTGGCGTTTGAAAGGCGCCTCGGGTATCTTCTTTTCTCTTAATGCCCACTCATGACGCTCCGCTACCTTGATCGGGTGCGCAAATGTCCGACACCCAGAGGTGTTCAGCTTGTCGAAAAATTCAAATGGAAGGGCCTTGAGAAAAAGGTCTATTAGTTCTTCTTCCGGGACGGGCGGCTTTACCTGCACAGCCAGTGCTCTCCATCTCCGGGCGTAGGCGCGAACGGCCTCGCTCTTTCCTTTTACGGTCCTTAAAAGGTCCTCTCTAGTTAGGGCGGTCAAAGTGTTAAACTTGTATTGCCGAAGGAACTCGTCGCCGGTTTATCCCAATCGGCGAGCCTCTCGGCTCCAATTCAATGAACCACGCCGAGGGCTGCCCCCTGATAGGCTTTCCTGGAAGGTGTTAACCAGTAGTGGAATGTTGTCCGAGAATTGCGACATTCGGCGCAGATAATACTTCAAGTGCGCCTTGGGACACCCAGTCCCATTATATCTCCTTACAAAGTCTCGGTTCCTTGTAATCAGCGAGAACCTCTATCTTTTCGAACGGTGCAACCTTGTCGAATCTCGAGAGCTCATAACCCCGACTCGCCAAACACTCTTCGATCTTAGCGAGCCTCTTAATTTCCTCTTCCATTTTGAGGACTTGCTCCTCCTTTTTCTCCAGGTCAATCACAATGGGAGGATCCTTAGGCGGTCTTTCCGGATTCAGAGTTGGATTAGCGGCGGGCGCCAGTTAGCGTTTGCTCCATCGGATGGCCGCAGAGCTTGAGAATTAGGGTCAACGGGGTATCTCCCCGGCTTGCAATCATCATTGCCTTCATCTCTGCCACCATTGTGGCGATCACATTCATTTGATTCTCCGGATTACCCACACGAGGTGCGAGCTCTTCTTGTTCCATCCTTAACTTGCGCGTTTTGCTACGAGTCCTCATATTTATCGCTCACCTGTTTTCGGGATATCAAATCAGTATGGGAAATATTAAAGGATTGGAGACATTGATCCGTGGTAATTGACTTTTCTATATGTATGCATAAAATGCTCATAAAAGAAATACTATGTATTTATTACAAACCAAATTGTTCAAAAGTATCTAAAAGATAACAAATATGTAAAATCTAAATGGGGGAATGGATCTATCCAAGTCGGGGACGCTTCCACTCTTCTTGTTCTTCTGATTCATCGGAATCCCACAAGTATGGGTCTTCTCCTTCTTCTGACATCCACTGCTCCGGATCCTCGGGAATGTACGGCTCCACTCCCTATGATAATATGAATATGCAAAATGATGATCCTAAAGCCAATTACCACGGTTTTAATATGAATATGCATGCAATGTGATACAGATGTGCTAACCAAATTCCATGTCATCTTTTGGTAACATGAGGGTCAACTACTCCCACTTGACCCAAATAAGCCAAATAGGGTAATTATGGACCTAACCTCACCCAAAGATGACATGTAATTTGATTAGGATCGTTTAAGCGTAATCGGGGTAGAAAGTCGTTCACAAATTGACAACTCATGAAATTTACAAGTCTAATACAATAAAGTCGAAAAAGATAGAACATGATAGTATCTAGAGATGTTCGGACAATAAATGTCGATGAAAGTACATAATAGACTCAAAATATAATGAAACCTAGAAAATGCCCCAAAGTCGTACTAATCTAGACAGGTGGGAATGGTATCCTCATCCGATGAAATCTCTACTATCTCGGGAAGCTTGATATCTTCTTCATCATCGGAGGATATGGTGATGATTTCCTTCTTCTTAATCGGGGAGTGTTTTGGGGCCGTCTTGGTCGCACGTGGCTTTCTTCCCAACTTCATGTACAACTCCCGGATTCTTTCTTTCTCGCGCTCGAGCTCCAAATATCGTCCACATCGGGTATAATCGCAACTCTCGCTACGGATGCGGTTTCGTCCGTTGAGCTCTCGTCCGTGAACAAATCCGAAAACTCGGAATGAAGCGGGTACTCGGTCCTCGTGTCGAATGGTCGTCCGCTCCCATGTGAATACATCGGGTACAACAACACGACTTTGGGGCGCCATCTATCCTAAAAAGGAAAATTTGACTTTCAACCCCGATCACTTAAACGATCTTACAAATTGTAATGATATGTAATGAAAATGTATGATATGCAAAATTTAAATTTACAAGTTCAAAATAAAAAGGGTAGAAAGCCTTACCAACCGATGTTACTCTCTTTTTTTTGGTTTTTGGTTTTAGGTATACCAACCATCCATTTCACATGCGCATGAGACAGGTGAGGTTCAACTCTAAAGAAATCAAAAAGGCTCTGGTATGGACCTAAAAAGGCTCCCGCTATACAAATCGAGGGCCCGCCCACAAGCGCAATCAAACAACAAGTGGGTAGGACCATCAATCTTGCATAGCGAGCGGGATCAAATATGGTCAACCCAAGTGCAATCAAACACAAGAGCTTCGCATACCGATCCCTATCTATGGCGACCTAAGAGGTGATTTCGCGGCTCGGGTTTAGGCGCTTGTGTGTGCGGTGTCGTGATCCTCAAAATATGCAAGACATGCACCACAATTTATATTCAAAACACCGCTTCAAAATTTGCATAAATAAACAAACAATCCAAAACTCCATATCTGCATCAAAAATGGTTAGCACAAACGCCACCCCTTATAACTCCCATCTGCATCAACATTTAACACTTTTTGTTATTGGACGTACCTCATCTTCAAGAGCATCTCGAGAAAATGAGGTTAGAAAACAATCAACATTTTTATCGGCTTAAATCCTCTTGAAGTCTCCCAGTGAGTCGCCGGTCTGTCGCGACCCTCTCCGTCGGTCCGGATCGTTTAGGTTCCGGCGGGGCGAAGTAGGGTTAACGAGCCGATCCCCCCTTTTATATATATTATATTTTATGGGATCGCGGGTCTCTCCCAAGACCCATTACTCGAATCGCGATGTCGGGTAAAATTTTTCAAATATCGAAATTGACCTTGTGTGGTCGGGTGGCATGTGCGAGGTGTACATGCAATTTTGGAGTCGCCACCGATCGATTTATTGGAAGGTACGATCGGAAAACCTTACCGAGCGGTCGGGAGAAACCGTTCGGTTCCGCGAAAACCGGAGATTTTGGGTCCGGGGACTTTGGTTACGCCAAATTTCATATTTGACGCCCTTTCGGTTACCGATGTTGATTGTTTTTCTAACCTAAGAATTCATACAGATGTAATATCGGGTGAGGTAGGCCCTAACAATTCTAAGTTTTCATGCGGATGGGAATTTTCTATCCTAATCAATCACAATCGGGAAAAATTAATGCGCAATCAAAATCATTACAAACAAACAAATCAATCAATCAAGGTTCGATATGTCTAAAATGGCCCTATCGGCCCATACAAAAAATCAATTTTGGGTGTCGGGGTGATTTGGTAAAAATTTGGGGCGGAAGGCCCGGAAGGGTAGGGTGGTCATTTTTGGGGTTTGGGACCCGAAAATCACAAAATTTCGATTTGGCCGGTTGAATGTGGCCATTTCTCATTTTTTGTGATTTTCTTGAATTTTTCTAATTTTTTCTATTTTTTTGGAATTTTTATTTATTTTTCAAAAATATTGGGAATTTTCCGGATCGAAATTAATCGACCCTCGAAGTCTCAAAAATTTTCGATCCAGACTTTATGAGTCCCGAATCGATCTAGAAATTTTTAGAAATTTTTTTTATGAAAATCGGGGAATTTTTATGAATTTTCTAAGTATTTTTACAATTTTTTGGATTTTTGAAAATTTCTTTTTATTTTTTTATTATTTTTTATTAACAAAAACGGACCGGGTCAAACCGGTCAAAGACCGGTCAACCCGGTCCGACCGCCTCTGCACCCGATCAATACCCTATACGGTGCCGTATATGTTTTTTTTTTTTTTTTATTTTCTATTATCTAAACTATTTTCTAATATTCTAAATATACTAAAATAAAATTGACGGCCGAGATCAACTCCCGAATCAATCTCGGCCGTCGACTCCTTCTCCGGACAAAACGGCGACGTTCGCCCTAATACTCGAAACGACGCCGCATCTATCAAACTTTGAACGGCCACGATCTAAAGTCTAGTTCAATCCGAGTCGTTCACCTTTCCTCGACTAAAACGACACCGTATCAATTAACAGCGTGGACGGTCGGGATCTAACCTAGATTTGATCTCGTTCGTTCGTTCTTCCTAGACTAAAACGACGTAGCTTCAGTTAAGAGCACGGACGGCCACGATTTAAACTCGACTCCATCTCGGCCGTTCATTCCTCTTCCGCTCAAAACGACGACGCATTATACGTGTAAAACGACGCCGTTTCTCTATTTAATTTTCTGCCTAATATAAACTAATTATCTAATATCTAAAAAAAAAACAAAAGAGCGATCCAACGGCTGAGAATCAAACCTACCTAATTATCTCGGCCGTTGGATCTGAGCCCGATCGGCTCGCTCGCGCCAACGGCCGAGCCGACCGGACTCCAGCTGGACCAACCCTACCACGACACCTAAGCACGCCGACCAACTTTGACCGCCACGTCATCGTCTTCAACCTTACGTCCGACGATGCAATGAACGGCCGGAATGATTCCGGCGAGATCTAACGGCGAGATCTCGCCGGAATGATCCCAAACCAGAACGGATCGACTCGTGCAACACTCCGGATCAACATATCCAAAAACTAGACAATTCCATCCAGTAAATCACGAGAATCATGCTAATCGCAATCGCGACACCTCAAACTTCAATCGAGCAAAGTAGATCATAACAATGCAATCCAAGCTTCAGGCACATATAAATTGAGTTCAAGACACTTACCTCGGGCTCCGATCAAGCCCGGAGTCGCCGGATTTGTCCGGCCGAAGTCCGGCCGGACCGCGATGAATAGGAGGTCCGATTCGAGGTTTTTGAGAGGAATCGATGCAAAACGAAGGTGCGATGGTGGTTAGGGATGCGCAAGGATGAAAAGGCACAAATCAATTGCACAAATGAAGTTCAGGAAATCGAGATGCCATAGGTGCACAGCAAGGAAATCGAGAGCCGAACTTACCGGTTTAAGGGATCTCGAGCCAATAGGACGAGTGCGATAGCTTCCTAGAGTTGCTGCGAAGCTTCGATGATGGATTGCAAGCTTCGATTTGCTCTGAATCAAGCAGATGAGCGATGAGCGATACGAGCTCGAGCTTTCATCAATGGCGGCCACCGAGAGCTCTCTCTCTCTCTCTCTAACTCTCTCTCTCTATTCTGTTTTCTCCGGTGAACGAATGAGCCTCCTCCCTTTTGATCCGGAACCTTCTCGTCTTTTATACTCGATTTTTCAAAAACGCGCGTGCGGGTAATGCTTGGCCGAGACCTTCTCACGTGCCATCACGCGGTTTCTGGTCACCGGACGGTGACAGAATCGATCATGATTCCGTCAACGTCCGTTAGACCCTTAATCGAACTCAAACGTGCAAAAATTGATCCTGGAAATTCAACGTCCGTTGCACCAGGTCCGAACCAGGTTGCATAATGAAATTCATGCAATTTTCAAAATTAAACAAAATTGGCCGGGAATTTTTGCAATTAAACCTCAAAATTGCACTTAGGGGCCTGGATATTATCTAGAAATGCAATTTTGCCCAAAAGTTCTTATCAATTTGCACAAAAACCCCAAATTTTCCAATTTGCCCAAATTGGGGAAAAGTTCAATTGAGTGTCAATTCGACCAAATTGGACCATGAGACCCATTCCAATCAATTCTAAATGTATGAAAACATAGGGTGACAGTCCAATTTTACCATGATAGTCCCTCAATTAAAAGTAATTTCAAAAATTGGCAAGTTGAGGGACTAAATTGCAAAATTTTTAAGAATTCTTGTGCAATTTGTGCAATTCGCGCAATTAAGGGTGCAATCGATCAAATTCAAGTTCAATGGGACCACAATTGAATGTCTAGACTCCAAATGTGCAAAAATTGCAAATAAAGAGATTCAATTGGTATTTTTTGTGCAAATTCAACTCTAGGTATTGTGAAGGAACACCTAAAATTGAACTCAATTTTCAATTTTTCTTGAGGTCAATATGAAAAGGGAATTAAAAGAAAAATATTGGACATTTTTGTGTATTTTTGTGACCTCGAAAAGCATTTTTTATGAATTTTTCAAGTATTTTTCTTATTTTTCGAAAATATAAAAAATGCGAAAAATATGAAAAATTATTTTTTGTTCCAAATTGGTTCCTTATGCTTGGCCAAGGCTTCCAAAGATGATTTTTCAATTTTTTTTTTTTTTGTGAATTTTTAATGAATTTTGGAAAATAAAACTAAAGAAAACTAACTAAAAATTCGGGTGTCAACACCGTCCATATATGTGTCGCCGAGAGGAAGAAGATGATGACGTGGCCGGTCAGCGTGGTCAAAGGCCTGACGTGTCGAAGTCTGGTTGGGCCAGCTCACATCCGAGTCGGCTCGGCCGTTGGCGCGAGCGAGCCGACTCGGACATGATCCAACGGCCGTGGTAATTCTATAGTTTTGATTTAGAGCCGTTAGATCTTATTTTCGTAATTTCGGATAATTAGTTTGTTAAAAAAAATACAAAAAATATAAACGGCGCCGTTCGGTGTAAGAGATGCGACGTCGTTTAGACCTTAGGTAGATCGAACGGCCCGGATAGAGTCTAGGGTTTAATCCCGACCGTCCACGCATAAGTCAGGCGACGTCGTTTTAGGAGGAACACCCGAAGCGTTGTCGTTTTAGCCTCAATAGGAACGAACGGCTTAGTTCTTACTTCGAGCTTTTAATCGTGGCCGTTCACATTGTTAACGGATGCGGTGTCGTTTTATCTAAGAGATAGTTGACGGTCCGGATCATTTCTTAGGGCCAATCGTGGCCGTTCATTCGTTCAAAGGCTATGCGGCGTCGTTTTTTTATGAAGAAGGCCGAGACGTCGTCGTTTTTGTCTGAAGGCGAGTCGACGGCCGAGATCAAATCGAGGATTGATCTCGGCCGTCCATCACTTTTCTTTATATTCGGATATTAGAAAACATTTTAGAAAAAAAATCAAAAATAAATAGAATATACATATACGTCGCCGTTTTGTGTAGAGCGAGTCTGAGTTTGGTCGGACCGGGTTGACCGGTCGTAAACCGGTTGACCCGGTCCGGTTTAAAAAATTAAAAAATAAAAAAAATAATAATAAAAAATAGATAAAAATTTCCAAAAATTCCAAAAAATTGTAAAAAATACTTAGAAAATTCATAAAAATTCCCGGATTTTCACAAAAAATTTCTAAAAATTTCTAGATCGATTCGGGACTCATAAAGTCTGGATCGAAAATTTTTGAGACTTCGAGGGTCGATTAATTTCGATCCGAAAAATTTCCAATATTTTTGAAAAATAAATAAAAATTCCAAAAAAATAGAAAAAATTAGAAAAATTCAAGAAAATCACAAAAAATGAGAAATGGCCACATTCAACTGGCCAAATCGAAATTTTGTGATTTTCAGTCCCAAACCCGAAAAATGACCATTCTACCCTTCCGGGCCATTCGCCCCAAATTTTTACCCAAATCACCCCAACACCCAAATTTGATTTTTGTATGGGCCGATAGGGCCATTTTATACATATCGAACCTTGATTTGATTGATTTGTTTGTTTGTAATGATTTTCATTGCGCATTATTTTTTTTCGATTGTGATTGATTAGGATAGAAAATTCCCATCTGCATGAAATCTTAGATTTGTTAGGGCCTACCTCACCCGATATTACATCTGTATGAATTCTTAGGTTAGAAAAACAATCAACATCGGTAACCGAAAGGGCGTCAAATATGAAATTTGGCGTAACCAAGTCCCCGGACCCAAAATCTTTGGTTTTCGCGGAACCGAACGGTTTCTCCCGACCGCTCGGTAAGGTTTTCCGATCGTACCTTCCAACAAATCGATCGGTGGCGACTCCAAAATTGCATGTACACATCGCACATGCCACCCGATCACACAAGGTCAATTTCGATATTTGAAAAATTTTACCCGACATCGCGATTCGAGCAATGGGTCTTGGGAGAGACCCGCGATCCCATAAAAAATATATATAAAAGGGGGATCGGCTCGTTAACCCTACACCACCGCCGGGACCGACCGACGGAGCGGGTCGCGACAGACCGGCGACTCCACTGGGGAATACTTCAAGAGGATTTAAGCCGATAAAAATATTGATTGTTTTCTAACCTCGTTTTCTGCAGATGCTCTCGAAGATGAGGTACGTCCAATAACAAAAAGTGTTAAATGTTGATGCAGATGGGAGTTATAAGGGGTGGCGTCTGTGCTAACCATTTTTGATGCAGATATGGAGTTTTGGATTGTTTGTTTATTTATGCAAATTTTGAAGCGGTGTTTTGAATATAAATTGTGGTGCATGTCTTGCATATTTCGAGGATCACGACACCGCACACACAAGCGCCTAAACCCGAGCCGCGAAATCACCTCTTAGGTCGCCATAGATAGGGATCGGTATGCGAAGCTCTTGTGTTTGATTGCACTTGGGTTGACCATATTTGATCCCGCTCGCTATGTAAGATTGATGGTCCTACCCACTTGTTGTTTGATTGCGCTTGTGGGCGGCCCTCGATTTGTATAGCGGGAGCCTTTTAGGTTCATACCCGAGCCTTTTTGATTTCTTTAGAGTTAAACCTCACCTGTCTCATGCGCATGTGAAATAGATGGTTGGTATACCTAAAACCAAAAACCAAAAAAGAGAGTAACATCGGTTGGTAAGGCTTTCTACCCTTTTTTTATTTTGAACTTGTAAATTTAAATTTTGCATATCATACATTTTCATTACATATCATCACAATTTGTAAGATCGTTTAAGCGATCGGGGTTGAAAGTCAAATTTTCCTTTTTCGGATAGATGGCGCCCCAAAGTCGTATTGATGTACCCGATGTATTCACATGGGAGCGGAGGACCATTCGACGCGAAGACCGAGTACCCGCTACATTCCGAGTTTTCGGATTTGTTCACGGACGAGAGCTCAACGGACGGAACCACATCCGTAGCGAGAATTGCGATTATACCCGATGTGGACGATATTTGGAGCTCGAGCGCGAGAAAGAAAGAATCTGGGAGTTGTACATGAAGTTGGCAAGAAAGCCACGTGCGACCAAGACGGCCCCAAAACACTCCCCGATTAAGAAGAAGGAAATTATTACCATATCCTCCGATGATGAAGAAGATATCAAGCTTCCCGAGATAGTAGAGATTTCATCGGATGAGGATACTATTCCCACCGTCTAGATTAGTACGACTTAGGGGCATTTTTTAGGTTTCATTATATTTTGAGTCTATTATGTACTTTCATCGACATTTATTGTCCGAACATCTCTAGATATTATCGTGTTCTATCTCGTTCGACTTCATTAGACTTGTAAATTTCATGAGTTGTCAATTTGTGAGCGGCTTTCTACCCCGATTACGCTTAAACGATCCTAATCAAATTACATGCCATCTTTGGGTGAGATTTGGTCCATAATTACCCTATTTGGCTTATTTGGGTCAAGTGGGAGTAGTTGACTCTCATGTTACCAAAAGATGACATGGAATTTGGTTAGCACATTTGCATCACATTACATGCATATGCATATTAAACCGTGGTAATTGACTTTAGGATCGTCATTTTTGCATTTTTAGATCATGGGGAATGGAGACATCAAAGTCATCCCAATACCGCGCAAGGAACTCGTTATATGGTGGGATCGCCTCGACATCGTCAACAAAGCCTATGTGGAAGGACGTTTGGGACGACTTGTAGATTTGATCAAAGTGGAATACCAACCGGCGCTCATTCAAGCACTAGCCAAGGCATGGGACGCGCGAACAATGACATTCAACTTTCGAGGATTGGAATTGACCCCTACGCTTGAGGAGTATACCGCTATTATCGGGGCCAAATTTGAAGAACGTATAGCTCAACCCCCTTTGGACATGGACTCCACTTGTTCGTTATCAAGTTTCCTTCGCCTTAAAACTTCTGAAATTGAAAAAGTTTACAAGTCCAATTCCAACAAATTCACATTCTCGTTCCTTTTCGATAACTATTCCTCTCTACCCACCGAAACCGGTCATAAATCGGGAAAGGTGTTCATCTTGGCTTTCTTTGCATTCGTTCTATTCCCGACTTCTAGAACTACTTTTGACCCCTCCATAACCCATATAGCCGACAAGCGTGTTGTCGCTGGGATTATTCGTACATGATCTTAGCCGAGACTTTTCTCTCCCCGAATCGTTCCAAATCTTCAAAAAAGGCCGCTTTCCAAGCCTCTATCGGATTACTCCACTTGTGGTTCACCTCTCATATAAAAACTTTCCAACTCCGAGTGGGGTGTTATGAGATCAATGAGCACGTTCACCCTCTTAGATCCTTCCTTAAGTGTCAATCCCTTGTACCCAAATGCTCATTCAAAAAATGGGTTGAGCTATTGGACAATTTGAAACCCGAGCATATTAGATGGCGTTTGACTTGGCCCAAGATCGTAGAAGCTCGCATTTCGGGTATTGAAGATAACCCTATTCCCTTATTGGGATGTACCGGCGCTGTGGCGTATTACCCCATTCGAGTGGTGAGGCAATTTGGAGTTCTACAAGAGATACCACCGGATGTTTGTCCCGGGATTTTCTCATTTGATATGACACGAGGAAAGCTCACTAAGGAAACAAAGGAGTTGTATCGGGCCGGATCAAGCTTATTCTTCACGCTTTGAAGAATTCCCCACCGCAACAAGTTGAATGGCCGGACTATTTGGACGACGAGATGAACGTTCACGGGGCCTCCAAGGAGTATATCCAGAAGTTTAAGGAGTATCGCCAATCAACTGTCGAGCCATATGTACCCGAGTGCGTATCTCCTCGGATTGAAGAAGTGGAGTCATATGAGCCGGAGTACATAGTACCATATGTACCGGGAGTAGAACCGTACATTCCCGAGGATCCGGAGCAGTGGATATCGAAGAAGGAGAAGACCCATACTTGTGGGATTCCGATGGATCAGAAGAGCAAGAAGAGTGGAAGCGCCCCCGACTTGGATAGATCCATTCCCCCATTTAGATTTTACATATTTGTTATCTTTTAGATACTTTTGAACAATTTGGTTTGTAATAAATACATACTATTTCTTTTATGAGCATTTCATGCATACATATAGAAAAGTCAATTACCACGGATCAATGTCTCCAATCCTTTAATATTTCCCATACCGATTTGATATCCCGAAAACAGGTGAGCGATAAATACGAGGACTCGTAGCAAAACGCGCAAGTTAAGAATGGAACAAGAAGAGCTCGCACCTCGTGTGGGTAACTGGAGAATCAAATGAATGTGATCGCCACAATGGTGGCGGAGATGAAGGCAATGATGATTGCAAGCCAGGGGAGATACCCCGTTGACCCTAATTCTCAAGCTCCTGCGGGGCCATCCGATGGAGCAAACGCTAATCCGGCGCCCGCCGCTAATCCAACTCTGAATCCGGAAAGACCGCCTAAGGATCCTCCCATTGTGATTGACCTGGAGAAAAAGGGAGAAGCAAGTCCTCAAAATGGAAGAGGAAATTAAGAGGCTCGCTAAGATCGAAGAGTGTTTGGCGAGTCGTGGTTATGAGCTCTCGAGATTCGACAAGGTTGCACCGTTCGAAAAGATAGAGGTTCCTGGCGATTACAAGGAACCAGACTTTGTAAGAAGATATAATGGGATTTGGGTGTCCCAAGGCGCACTTGAAGTATTATCTGCGCCGAATGTCGCAATTCTCGGACAACATTCCACTCTTGGTTAACACCTTCCCGGGAAAGCCTATCCGGGGCAGCCCTGGCGTGGTTCATTGAATTGGAGCTAGAGAGGCTCGCCGATTGGGATAAACCGGCAAACGAGTTCCTTCGGCAATACAAGTTTAACACTTTGACCGCCCTAACTAGAGAGGACCTTTTAAGGACCGTAAAAGGAAAGAGCGAGGCCGTTCGCGCCTACGCCCGGAGATGGAGAGCACCGGCTGTGCGGGTAAAGCCGCCCGTCCGGAAGAAGAACTAATAGACCTTTTTCTCAAGGCCCTTCCATTTGAATTTTTCGACAAGCTGAACACCTCGGGTGTCGACATTTGCGCACCCGATCAAGGTGGCGGAGCGTCATGAGTGGGCACCGAGAGAAAAGAAGATACCCGAGGCGCCTTTCAAACGCCAATACCCTTTGAGAAGGGATAATAGGGAGCAAACTGGAGAAGTAGCCTTTGTCCCTAACCCGCCAAAGCCCAGAAATTTCTCGCCTTCAATTCCTACCCAAGGAACGTCCTCCTGGACCGCTTCCAAACCACCGGAATTCGGAAAGAAGAACCCAGTTATTTTCACCCCACTACCCCGACCCTTATCCAAATTGTTACCCATGCTTTTGGAGAATCGTTTAGTTGCAAAAGAGCCACCTCGAGCTCACCCAGCAAAATTTCCTGGGTATGATGAGACCCGGACGTGCGTATACCATATGGGAGAAAGGGGGCATAACGCGGACAACTGTCTCGCTCCGAAGTTCAAGGTGCAAGCATTGATCGACGGAAAAGTTCTGGAGTTTGATAAAGCTGAACCGAATGTGCAACATGTTGACACCCGAATTTTTAGTCGGTTTTCCTTTAGTTTTATTTTCCAAAATTTACCAAAAATTTACAAAAAATCAAAAAAATTAAAAAAAACAACATTGGAAGCCTTGGCCAAGCATAAGGAACCAATTTGGAACAAAAAGTAATTTTTCATATTTTTCACATTTTTTAATATTTTCGAAAAATAGGAAAAATCTTTGAAAAATCATAAAAATACTTTTAGAGGTCACAAAAATACACAAAAATATCCAATATTTTTCTTTTAATTCCATTTTCATATTGATCTCAAGAAAAATTGAAAATTAAGTTCAATTTTAGGTATTTCTTCACTATGCCTAGAGTTGAATTTGCATAAAAAATACCAATTGAGTCTTTTTATTTGTAATTTTTGCACATTTGGAGTCTAGACATTCAATTGTGGTCCCTTTGAACTTCAATTTGATCAATTGCACCCCAATTGCACGAATTGCACAAATTAGGCAAAATCCCCAAATTATTTGCAATTAAGTCCCTCAACTTGCCAATTTTTGAAATTAATCTCAATTGAGGGACTTTCGTGGCAAAATTGACTGGTCCCTTATGTTTTAATGCATTTCAAATCGATTGGAATAGGTTTCGTGGACCAATTTGATCAATTACACATCCAATTGAACTTTTCCCCAATTTGGGATTTTAGAAAAATTTGGGGCTTTTGTATAAATTGATGGAAATTTTTGGGCAAAATTGCATTTCTAGATAATATCCAGGGCCCTAAGTTCAATTTTGAGGTTTAATTGCAAAAATTCCCAGTAAATTGTGGTTAATTTTGAAATTTATGAGAATTGCCGTTCGAACCTGTTCGGACCGGCCTAACCGCCGGTCGGACCGGTCGGACCGGTCGAACCGGTCCAAACGGTGTCTTCTTCTACCTCTCGCACGCGCCATTTGCAGATTCAAAGATGAATTTTGATCACCAAATTGGAAGCCAATTCGACTCTAATTGACTCAATTGATAGAGGGCTTTTATTACGTAGGTTGAGGAGCGTCAATCCTCACCGGCGGCGAGGCCAATGCTCGCCGGAGACGGCCGGAATCGGCGGTCAAAGGGTCGGCGCACTTAAAGTCAACATTTCTCAAACCGTGACAAATTCATGCTCGTTTGAGCTCGATTAAAGGTCTAACGGACGTTGACGGAATCACAACCGATTCCGTCACCGTCCGGCGACCAAAGCACGTGAGATTAGCACGTGAGAGACTCGGCCGACTCAAGCTCCCGCGCGCGCGTTTTCAAAGATTGGGTATAAATAGCCTAGAAGGTTCTCGATCCAGAGGAGGCTCATTCATGTACACCGAGCTCAACGTAATAGAGAGAGAGTGAGTTAGAGAGAAGAAAAAGCTCTCGTCGTCGGCCATTGACGAGAGCTTGAACGAGCATCGTAGGTTCTTCGTCCGGCTAATCCGGAGCGGATCAAGGCCTTCAATCGAGTCCAGAAGTTCGCCCGAGTGGAGGAGAAGCAATCGGCATAGCTCGGTTGGCGTATTACCTCCAGAACCGGTAAGATCAACTCCCAAGCTCGGCTCTGCGTTTTCATGGCATCACATTGATTCGAGCACAATCCTTGAAATTGTTGTGTGCCTTTTGATGCCCGAGCCTCACCGACCACGATCGTATCCTTTTTTCGCATCGATTTCGCCCGAGTAACCCGAATCGAGCTTCCAACATATCGCGGTCCGGCCGAACTCGGCCGCCGCAGATCCGACTGCTCCGGGCTCGATCGGAGCCCGAGGTAAGTTTTCTCGACCTAATCTAAGCATGCCCGAAGCTTGAATTCCATTGTTATGCTCTGTATTCCTTGTTTGAGGTCCGGATTGCCGTGACTGTGAAAACTTGATTAGTCGTGATTTTATGAATGAAACGTTGTGATTCCGAGATATGTAAATATAGAGGTTAAGTTGAGTCGATCGGCGGTGATTTTGTGCCGATCCGGCGAGATCTCACCGTTGGATCTCGCCGGAGGGTTTCCGGCCGTCCGTTTAGCGTTGTCGCGGGGAAGAAGAAGAAGGTGACGTGGCGAGTCAAACGGGTCGGCGGCCTACGTGTCGTGTCCGGATTGGTCCAGCTAGAGTCCGGGCCAGCTCGGCCGTTGGCGCGAGCTGGTCGACCAGGCTCGGATCCAACGGCCGAGATAAATAGGCGGATTTGATTCTCGTAGTTGGATCGTCCTTTTTATATTTTCTGAAATTTCGTATATTAGATAGAAAAATAAAAATGCAAAACGGTGCCGTTTCTCCTAGGCTTATGCGGCGTCGTTTTGGCAAGAGGTGGAATGGACGGCCTGGATTAGGGCTAGAGTCGATCGTGACCGTTCAAGGTTTTTTTTAGAAGTGACGTCGTTTTAGCCTAGGAGAGTCGACGGCCGAGATTAGATCCAATCTCAAATCACG
>NW_025955884.1:0-55739 GCF_020921035.1 Rhodamnia argentea
TTCTATTTTTTTTGAATTTTTATTTATTTTTCAAAAATATTGGGAATTTTCCGGATCGAAATTAATCAACCCTCGTAGTCTCAAAAATTTTCGATCCAGACTTTATGAGTCCCGAATCGATCTACAAATTTTTAGAAATTTTTTATGAAAATGTGGGAATTTTTATGAATTTTCTAAGTATTTTTACAATTTTTTTGGATTTTTGGAAATTTCTTTTTATTTTTTATTAACAAACCGGACCGGGTCAACCCGGTCAACGACCGGTCAACCCGGTCCAGACCGAACACAGACCCAATCTACGCCTAAAACGGTGCCATATGCTATTATTCTATTATTTTTGTAATTTTCTAAACTAAATTCCTAATATTCGAATAAAAGACAATGGATGGACGGCCGAGATCAATCTGCGAATTAATCTCAGCCGTCCGAACACCAACAAACAAAACGACGTCGCCTCGGTCACTCTCAAAACGACGCCGCATAGTCCTAAAGGAGCGAACGGCTACGATGCAATCTAGAACTCAATCCGGGCCGTCTACTCTATCTTAAAGCAAAAACGACGACGTTCCACTTAGTATACCGAGCGGCTGCGATTAACCCTAGCCTAATCTGAACCGTTCATCCCTCTTAAACTATAAAACGACACCGCTTTCGGTCTACTAATACAAACGACGCCGCTTCACTATTGACACGGACGGCCACGATCGGGACTCAAATTAGATCCGGGCCGTCGATCCCTCCTACACACTAAACGACGACACTTCATCTGGGAATACGGCACCGTTTTGCATTTTCTATTTTCTAATCTAATAAACGAATTATTTAAAATCTAATCGGACGGTCGAGAATTGAACTAAACTAATTATCTCGACCGTCGATCTATCCTAGTCAACCGGCTCGCTCAACGGACGAGCCGACTGCTGCTAGGTGGACCAACCACGGCTCGCCACTTCAAGCATGTTGACCCGGCCGACCGGACACGTCGCCTTCGTCTTCTTCCTCCCGCCAACGACGCAATGGACGGCCGGAAGCTTCCGGCGACGATCCAACGGTGAATCCTTGACCAAATCTCATGAAACCAAATCCTATCGACTCGTCTCAACCTCTAGTTTAACATATCTAAGAATCACAGCATTTCATCCATAGAATCGCGAATATCGGACGAAACACAGTCGCGACATTGCAGAACTCAATCATACGATTTATAGCATAACTATTAAATTCATTCACGGGATCGGTTCGAATGAGGTTTAGAAACCTTACCCGCAGGTCCGATTGACCTGGTTTGGTCTAGGATCTCCTAGACAGGCTTCGTCGTTGATCGGCCGTGGAGGTTGGATTTCGACGACTCGATTGGTAGGTTTTATGCAAAATCGAAGTAGAATGAATATGCAGAGGTGATCAGCAATACTTAAAGGCAAAAACACACACAACAATTGCGAGAATCATACACGAATCGGTGTGATGCCATGATTGAGCCGAGCCGAGGTCGAGAGATCGACTTACCGATTTAGAAGTTCTTCGGTTGATTGAGCTGGTGCGATCAACTCCCCGAGTCACTACGAAGCTCCTGGACTAGTTTTCGGGCCTCGATTCCCTCTGGATCGACCGCATGAAGATCTCACGGTCTCGCCTGAAAATCGGGCTATGGCCGCCTCCGAGAGCTCCTCTCTCTCTCTTTTTCTCTCTCTCTCTAGTCTGCTCTGTTTGAGCGAGCAAATGAACCTCTCCTTGGATCGAGAACCTTCCTCAGCTTTTATACTTGGTTTTCAAAAACGCGCGCGTATACGAATGAGTTGGCCGAGACTCCCACGTGCCAATCACGCGTTTTGCTGTCACCGGACGGTGACGGAATCGTTAAGATTCCGTCCAAGTCCGTTAGATGTTCGTTTGGTACTCGGGGGAGCACAAATAGGCGCGAATTGTTCATGAATTGCAATATGTTGACTTTTGCGCACGCCGAGCCTTTGACCGGCGATTTCCCCGTGCTCCGGCGGCCATTGATCGCGCCGCCGGTGGCAATCAACTCCTCTCGACCCGCACAACAAAAGCCCCAAGTCAATTGCATCAATTACACGCGAATTAACCCTCAATTTGGCCGTTGAATCTCATTGTTCAAAGCTGCAACTCGCGGGGTTGATTTGGGGAAGATGATCTTGTTCCAGACCGGTTCGACCGGTCCGACCGGTGATCGGACCGGTCCGAACCGGTTCAGACGATGAACTTTGTGAATTTTCAAAATTAAATGAAATTTAGTGGGAATTTTTGCAATTAAATTTCAAAATTGGATTCAGGGGCTTGAATTCTATCTAGAAATGTATTTTTGCCCAAAATTTCCCATCAATTTCAACAAAAACCCCAAATTTTCATAAATGCCCAAATTAGGGAAATGTTCAATTGAGTGTCAATTTGATAAAATTGGACCATGAGACCTATGCCAATCAATTTGAAATGTATGAAAATATAGGGTAACAGTTCAATTTTACCAAGATAGTCCCTTAATTAAAAGTAATTTCGAAAATTGGCCGATTGAGGGACTAAATTGCAAATAATTTGGGGATTTGGCCTAATTCGTGCAATTGGTGCAATTGAGGGTGCAATTGATCAAATTGAAGTTTAAAGGGACTGCAATTGAATGTCTAGACCTAAAATGTGCAAAATTTGCAAATAAAAAGACTCAATTGGTATTTTTTATGCAAATTCAACCTTAGGCATTATGAAGAAACACCTAAAATTGAACTCAATTTTTGATTTTTCTTGAGGTCAATATGAAAAAGGAATTAAAAGAAAAATATTGGACATTTTTGTGTATTTTTGTGACCTCGAAAAGTATTTTTTATGAATTTTCAAGTATTTTCCTAATTTCGAAAATATTAAAAAAATGCGAAAAATATGAAAAATTATTTTTTGTTCCAAATTGGTTCCTTAAGCTTGGCCAAGGTTTCCAATGTTGATTTTATAATTTTTTATTTTTTGTGAATTTTTAGTGAAATTTGGAAAAGAAAATTGATTAAAAATCGAGTGTCAACAGATGTAGCTCGGTTGGCGGCGCATTTATCCTGTCGCCGTATACCCGACATTGATGACAGGATCTAACATGCTGGTTGCAATCCGACTCGATAGTCATCCAAGAATACCCGAGCCTCATAATCTTCTTGGCGAGGAGGTGGCCATTCATATGCGGTCCGCATTCCCCTTCATGAATCTCTTTCATAATGAGATTTGCTTCTTTGGAATTCACGCACCTCGGTAGGACCGAGTCAAAGGATCTCTTGTATAGGATCTGTCCGCTGAAGAAAAATTTAGATGCCATCTTACTTATGTATTTCTTATCTTCTGGTTGACTGTCCCGCGGGAATTCGCCCTTCAGTAGGTAATTCTTGATGTCATGATACCACGGTTCTTCGTCGGGTTCTTCTTTAATGGCCATGCAATATGCAGGTTGCTCCAAGATGTCAATCCTTAATGACTCTATCTCAAGACCATTTTGCACTTGTAACATGGCTGATAATGTGGCCAAAGCATCAGCAAAATGGTTCTGAGTTCTCGGCAGATATTCAAAAGTGATCTCCTCAAAATGTTGGATCATCTCCTCGAGGTACTTATGATAAGGAATAAGCTTGGGATCCTTTGTCTTCCACTCTCCTTGGGTTTGTAAAATGATCAGCATGGAATCTCCATATACCAAGAACTTCTTCACCTTTAATGATATGGCCAATTGTAATCCCAGTATGCGGGCTTCATATTCAGAAATGTTATTGGTGCATGGAAACACCAATTTAGCTGAAACTGGATAATGTTGATCTTCGGGGGATATCGAAACTGCCTTGATGCACGATCCAGTGAGGTTCACTGCGCCGTCAAAGTACATTGTCCATTTGTCTTGAGATATATTCGGGATTTGACCTCTCTTGTTTTGCTCTAAAACATCCTTAGGAGGATTCTCGGCTAGCATGTCAGCAATTGCTCTTCCCTTGACAGACTTTTGGGGAGAGGTTTTGATATCAAACTCTGAAAGCAATATTTGCCATTTAGCCATCTTTCCTAGCAATGTTGGCTTCTCCAAAAGGTATTTGATGGGGTCATTTTCGGTGACCAGTTCTATATGATAATGCAGGCGTATCTTGCCTCAATCCGTGGAGGACCCAAACCAATGCTACGCAAGTCCTTTCCATTGCCGGGTACTTGCCTTCGGATGTTGTGAACTTTTTGCTCAAATAATATATGGCCCGCTCTTTACGATCCTTGGGGTTAGTTTGGCCAAGTAAAGCCCCCGAGGATTCATCATTAATTGTCGGATATAGAGTTAGAGGAATGTTAGGGATAGGAGGTACCCGTCTTTGAGGTTGTACCAAATATTCCTTGATCTTCTTAAATGCTTGTTGACATTCTGCATCCCATTTGACCTTCGCACCTTTCTTTAACAACTTGAAGAAGGGTTTCGCCGTTTCTGACGGTTGGGATATGAATCTGGATATATAATTCAATCTTCCCAGTAGACCCCTTATTTCCTTAACGGTGGAAGGAGTCCCTATTTCCCATATGGCTTTGATCTTGGAAGGGTCAATTTCAATACCACGACTGCTCACCACAAATCCTCGTAGCTTTCCCGATCTTGCACCAAATACGCATTTCGCAGGATTCAACTTGAGCTTGTACTTTCTCAATCGATCAAATAATTTCTTTAGCACTTTAACATGGTCTTCTCCAGGCTTGGACTTGGCAATCATATCATCCACATAGACTTCAATCTCCTTATGTATCATATCGTGAAAAAGGGTTACCATAGCCCTTTGATATGTTGCCCCTGCATTTTTCAATCCAAAGGGCATTACCTTGTAAATGAAGGTTCCCCATTGTGTAGTGAATGAGGTCTTGATCTTATCTTCTTCCTTCAACATGATCTGATTATATCCCGAAAATCCATCCATAAAGGAGAATAATTCAAATCCCGCAAGATTATCGACGAGCACATCAATGTGCGGTAAGGGAAAATCATCCTTCGGACTAGCTTTGTTTAAGTCCCGATAGTCCACGCATATTCTAATTCTTCCGTCCTTCTTCTTAATCGGTACGATGTTGGCGACCCAATCAGCATATGGGACGGCCTCGATAAATCCAACTTTAAGGAGCTTCATGACCTCTTCCTTGATCTTATCTCGCAATTCGGGATTCATTCTTCCGGGTGATTGATTTCTTGGTGTGCAAGAAGGATTGGTGGGCAAAGCATGCTCCACAATCTCACGATCTAGACCCGGCATGTCAGAGTATGACCAGGCGAAAATATCTTGATATTCCTTAAGTAACGCCGTCATTCTTAGAACATCTGCTGCGGACAGGTGTCCTCCTGTTTTCACTTCCTTGACGCAGTCCAAATCCCCCAAATTAATAGTGATGGGTTCTTTAGAAATAGGGGGTTTAGATTCTTCAAAACATTCCCATTCTTTCTTGATATCGCTCACATCAACCTCGTCTATGTCAACTTCGCATGCATAATCATCGAGCCGATCTGAGTCACATATTAACCTGTTATGTATGGGTGGGATGACATGCCTGAAATGCACCATGAAAGGTTAGTATTCAAATATGATATAATTGCAGAATGCATGATTTTTATTATGAAAACATTTTTCAAATTTCAATTTTCTTAGACAAAGAAAGGAGAACTAGTCCACGATCTTCCGGACATCCTGGTTCTCAAAAGCTATTTAAAACTCTAGATCATATGGCGGATCGGGCCTCAAGTTTCATGGTAGAATCAATTGTCACCATCGGACCAATCCGTTGCTCCACATGTCTGTAATCAAATTTGTGATGATTTTCATTAATAGATGCAACTAAGAACAATACAGTATCGCACTTCCCGGATCACAGCATGTGACTCAAAGGGTGCTAAAATATCAAAAAGCTTTAAAGCAAATGCAGTAATCAAAATGCATTAAAAGATAAAGTTCAGAAAGAGCCTTTTACTCGGGGGTGGGGAAATCATCGTCCAGCCACTCAATTATCACGTTCACCCGATTATCCGAGGAACGGGTTGAATAAGTCGGCTCTGCATCCTCGGAGATGTCCTCATCTTCCAGCCATTTGCCTCCCTTAGAGAATACCTCGAATAAAGGGTTTAAGAGCATGTTTCCTCTAGCTTTCCATACATCGGTGCCTATGAAACGGCCACCTTGACGTCCACGGTCTCCATAACGATTGTTTCGACCTCGGCCTCGACCTATGTTATTTTTCGCTATTCCATTATAACCCGGACCAACCTTGTGGTCATTTGAGCCCAAATTCAAAGGGTTACGGATTCCCCGACCATATTTTCCTAATCCAGCACCCGGAATAAATCCATTCAAGAGTAGCACTTTTCCCGCCATAGTTGCGGGTCTCGAAAGCTCCAGTATAGCCACCTTTGCATCCGGTGACACATGCATGATGATACAATGTCAAAGGTGTGATAACTCAGCTCCTCCTCTTTTGAGGGTTCAATGTATGGGACCATCCCTTTTAAAGTCGCTCGATGTCCCGTCTCGCCATGGACGGTGATCAACTGACCCTTGACCACAAATTTTAACTTTTGATGCAGAGAGGAAGGTACCGCTCCGGACACATGAATCCACGGTCTTCCCGGAGAGCGGGGTGAAGGCGCTTGGAATATCCAACACTTGGAACGGTATAGAGAAAGTTACCGGTCCAATGTCAATGTCCAGCTCAATTTCCCCTACAACATTCTTGGAGACTCCATCAAATGATCGGATGGTGGCCTTGGATGTCTTCACAAAATCTTCATTGATCCCCAAGCTTCTCAAAGTGCTTAGTGGACATAGGTTAAAAGCGGAACCGTTATCAATCGGGACGCGAGGAACCTCTTTCCCGTGACACCTCACGGCTATGTAAAGGGCTTTGTTGTGGACCCGCCCTTCTTTCGGGGAAGTCTTCGTCCGAGAAGGATATCGGTCCTTTAAGAAGGATAGCACCCACAAAGTTTCCTAGTTGCACTTCGTTAATTGTTTCCGGAACATGCACCTCGATCCAAGCACTTTCAAAAGGGCATCCTTGTGCTTCTCGGAATTTTTGAAGAGATCCAAGTAAGGAAATGCATGCGGGTATTTTCCGCGAGTTGGTCAACGACCTCGTATTCACCGGTCCTCACGACCGATTGCAACTTCTCAACCTCTTCGCAATTGGGACTCTCTTTCGTAATCCGCTTCTCTCGGGGGATAACATCTTCCGGATCTCATTATGGCGTCAATCTCGCCCGTTCCATAATCCCAGTGAACCGCCCTTGAGTTGTACTCTTCCACAAGCGGTAATTTAATCCTCACCGGTATGATCTTTTTGGTAGTGATTCGGATGTTGATGGTTTTTCCGAACTAGAAGCTTCCAACTCCCAGCTATCTACTTTGTTCAAATCAATCACGAAACGAATCTGGGTATCTACCATCCCGATCATTTCGTCCTCATGAACATCCTCGGGGTTATGTTCTGGACCTGGCCTTACCAGCGTGGCATTTTCTTCATCTAGATTCCTCTGCCTTTCCCTTCTGACTCTTAGGATAATCCCCTCAATTCTCATACCAATCTCCACCATATGTTGGAACGATGAGTACGTGTATGCATACATGCGATCAAAGTATTCCGCCGGAAGTGACTTCAATACGAATTCCAGCATTTCTCTCTCCGACAGCGGCGGTTGCACCATTACGGCGTGCTTCTTCCATCTTCTTGCAAAGAGTTCAAAACTCTCATCTTCACCTTTCCTGATATTCAACAGATTAGCCTTAGTGAAATAACCTCTGATTCCGGCTTCAAAGTGTCGTATGAAGTGTTCTGATAAATCCTCCCGGCTCGGGACCCGGTCTAGGTCAATTAATCGAAACCATGCTAGTGCGGGGCCCGTTAAACTATGTCCGAAGTTCCGAATCAATCTTTCGTCATCTTCATGGTGGCCAACCATTTGGCGAAGATAGTATGAGATATGCGCCGGAGGACACCCGGCGCCATTATACTTCGTACGGAAGACCACTCTTGGGTTCACGCCTTGGGGCGGAACATTTCTTGCTTGAGTAAGTGGCGTAATCAGCTCCTTCAATTCATCCATTTTCCTCGACACGTCATCTCCTTGCTCTTGCAGTAGAGCGATCTTTCGATTCTGTGTCTCCATGGTCCGTCGTATCTCCAGAATCTGCATATTCTCTTCTATTCTTGTGGTGTCGTTCCTGGCCATCAATTGCGATAATTCTGCTACCATAGTCGTCAAATGACGTATATGCGTCTCCAGATTAGAAAGTCGCATATCGACCTCTTGGTTCTTCTGTTCATCCCGAGGAGCCACTTGGTCCTTAACTTCATCGATTGTTCCTACAAATTCCTCACTTTCGGGGTCATCCATTCCTCCCCAACCATCGGGGACTACATCTCCAGCATCAACAAAGAAACTCGGAGGCGCCGAATATAGCACTTTAAAGTTGTAGCCACCACTATCTTCTCCGAGATTATCCACTATCTCGCCCCTCTCTAGGGCCCTTTGCAAAAACCTTCTATCGCCTCGGCAGGCCTTATCCAGACGGATTTCATATTTGTCTATCTCTTCAATTTCTTGGCCATCTTTGATGTTCATCAAATATCCCGAGGGTATTTTTAAAACAGCTCCCCTCGTAGGTTTCATCGCAAATTCTTCGGATAGCATGTCCACCGCCACGTAGGTCCCCTTGAAAGCGACGTCTTCCATTTTTCTTATGATGCCCAAGTTAATCAACTTTTCTAAGCAAACCTCCTTTTGCTCTCGGGAAATACTTTCTCCTTCCGGGTATTGCGAGGCCAACGTCAAGACATCCCGCATTTTACTCATGTCCACTATGAATTCCAGAACCTCATCCTCTTCACCTCCAAAAATCGCGTTCACCTCGCGATGCTCGGGTAGCGGGTTCCGCAGCACATTCGGTTCGGCTTTATCAAACTCCAGAACTTTTCCGTCGATCAATGCTTGCACCTTAAACTTCAGAGCGAGACAGTTGTCCGCTTTATGCCCCCTTTCTCCCATATGGTATACGCACGTCCGGGTCTCATCATACCCAGGAAATCTTGGCGGGTGAGCTCTAGGTGGCTCTTTTGCAACTAAGCGATTCTCCAACAGCATGGGTAACAATTTGGATAAGGGTCGGGGTAGTGGGGTGAAAACAATTGGGTTCTTTTTTCTGAATTCCGGTGGTTTGGAAGCGGTCCGGGAGGACGTTCCTTGGGTAGGAATTGAAGGCGAGAAATTTCCGGGTTTTGGCGGGTTAGGGACAAAAGCTACTTCTCCGGTTTGCTCCCTAATATCCCTTCTCAAAGGGTATTGGCGTTTGAAAGGCGCCTCGGGTATCTTCTTTTCTCTTAATGCCCATTCGTGGCGCTCCGCCACCTTGATCGGGTGTGCAAATGTCTGACACCCGGAGGTGTTCGGTTTGTCGAAAAATTCAAATGGAAGGGCCTTGAGAAAAAGGTCTATTAGTTCTTCTTCCGGGACGGGTGGCTTTACTCGCACAGCCAACGCTCTCCACCTTTGGGCGTAGGCGCGAACGGCCTCGCTCTTTCCCTTTACGGTCCTTAAAAGGTCCTCCCTAGTTAGGGCGGTCAAAGTGTTAAACTTGTATTGCCGAAGGAACTCGTGTCCCGGTTTATCCCAATCGGCGAGCCTCTCTGGCTCCAATTCAATGAACCACGCCAGGGCTGGCCGAGATAGGCTCTCCCGGAAGGTGTTGACCGGTAACGGATGTCGCGACCCTCCCGGAAATTTCCTTCCCCGGGGTGGAATAGGGCTAACGAGCCGATCCCTCCTTTTATAGGCATATATATGGGGGATCGCGAGTCTCTCCCAAGACCCATTACTCGAATCGCGATGTCGGGTAAAATTTTTCAAATATCGAAATTGACCTTGTGTGGTCGGGTGGCATGTGCGAGATGTACATGCAATTTGGAGTCGCCACCGATCGATTTATTGGAAGGTACGATCGGAAAACCTTACCGAGCGGTCGGGAGAAACCGTTCGGTTCCGCGAAAACCAGAGATTTTGGGTCCGGGGATTTGGTTACGCCAAGTTTCATATTTGACGCCCTTTCGGTTACCGATGTTGATTGTTTTTTCTAACCTAAGATTTCATGCGGATGCGATATAAGATGAGGTAGGTCCTAAAAAATCTAAGTATTCATACAGATGGGATTTTTCTATCCTAATCAATCACAATCGGAAGGAATTAAATGCGCAATCAAAATCATTACAAGCAATCAAATCAATCAATCAGGGTTTGATATGTCTAAAATGGCCCTATCGGCCCACACAAAAATCAATTTTGGGTATCGGGGTGATTTGGTAAAAATTTGGGGCGAATGGCCCGGAAGGGTAGAATGGTCATTTTTTGGGGTTCGGGACCCGAAAATCACAAAATTTCGATTTGGCCAGTTGAATGTGGCCATTTCTCATTTTTTGTGATTTTCTTGAATTTTTCTAATTTTTTCTATTTTTTGGAATTTTTATTTATTTTTAAAAAATATTGGAAATTTTCCGGATCGAAATTAATCGACCCTTGAAGTCTCAAAAATTTTCGATCCAGACTTTATGAGTCCCGAATCGATCTAGGAATTTTTAGAAATTTTTTGTGAAAATCCGGGAATTTTTATGAATTTTCTAAGTATTTTTACAATTTTTTTGGATTTTTTGGAAATTTCTTTTTATTTTTTATTATTTTTTATTAATGAACCGGACCGGGTCAAACCGGTCAACGGCCGGTCAACCCGGTCCGACCGCTCATGCACCCCTCTACACTAAAACGGCGCCGTATGCTATTTATTTGATTTTTTTTTATTTTCTAAACTAATTTCCTATTATTCGAAAATATATAAAAGAAATGGACGGCCGAGATCAACTCTTAAATCAATCTCAGCCATTGACTCTACCCTAATCAAAACGACGACGCTTCGGGTCTTAGTCTAAACGGCGCCGCATCACTTATAGCAATGAACGGCTGCGATTAATTCTAAACCCGATCTCGCACCGTCCAATCTTTTCGGAACCAAAACGACGACGTATCCGCTTATCGAATGAACGGCCGAGATCTAACCTAGATCTCATCTCAGCCATTCGTCCTACTCTTGCTAAAACGACGCCGGATCGAGTTAAATGCATGAACGGTCATGATCTAACCTAGACTTGATCTCGGACCGTCCATCCATTCTATAGCCAAAACGACGCCGAATCGCCTACATTAAACGACACCGTTTTACATTTTCTATTTTCTAATCTAATATATCTAATATCCAAAAATATAAAAATAAAGATCCAACGGCCCGTAATCAAACTCAACTAATAATCCGGGCCGTTGGATGAGATCTCGACTCGGCTCGTCCGCGCCAACGGCCGAGCCGAGTCGGCCGACAGCTGGACCAACCAGCGCCCGACACGTCGACCGGCCGACCACGTTGACCGCCACGTCACCTTCTTCTTCTTCCTCGCGACGACCACTAAACGGACGGGCCGACATCCCTCCGGCGAGATCCGACGGTGAGATCTCGCCGGAATAACGTGAAACCAACGCCAAACAACTCACCCGAACCTCCTCTATAACATATCCAAAGATCTAAGTATTTTATCCACTAAATCGCGAGAATCGGATCAATCACGGTCGCGACAACCAGAACTTCAAACGCACAGCATATAGCATAACAATCAAATCATATCACACGAAGCGGAATAAGAGGTAAGTGAACTTACCTCGAGCTCGAATCGAGCTCGCAAGTTACGAAATAGCACGGCCGGTGTTCGGCCGGACCGAGCAAGGTTGGGGGTTCGACTCGCGTGATTCGAGGGAAATCGATGCAAAAACGAAGTGCGATTGTGGTGGTTAGGTGATGCTCAAGGAGTAAAACGCACAAACTAATTGCAACAATCATGCTCGGGATGATGCGACGCCATGATTGCACAGTAAGAAGCTTGAGAAGTCGACTCACCGATTTTGAAGGTTTCGAGCTAATCCAGAGGCCGCGATCGCTTCTCCAAGGTTCGGGCAAGCTTCCTGAAGTAGCGGCGAGGTTCGATTCTCTCTGGATTGCCTTCGCGAAGAACTCACAGACCGAGCTCAAACCTTCGATCGCTCGGGCGAGAAGGTGAGCTCTCCTTCGCTTTCTCTCTCTCTCTATCTCTATTCTGTTGCTGGGCGAGCAAAATGAACCTCTCTCATTCGCGAAGCTTCCCAGCTATTTATACCCACTTTCGAATTTGCGCGCGTCGAATGTGAGCTGGCCGAGCTTCCTCCGCACGTGCTCAAGTGTGCCAAATGGTCTAAACGGCGTCAAGAACGGAATGCAATTCCGTTGGACTCCGTTTGGTGCTCCGGCGATGTCAATTACGCGCGAATTGCACTTGATTTGCAGGCTGTTGACTTTTTCATGTCGCCGTGACTTTGATCGGCTCGCCGGAGCTCCTCCGGCGGCCATTGATCTTGATACTTGGCTCAATCAACGCGTATCAACCGGGGAACAAAACGCCTAAATTAATTGCTTCGATTATCACCAATTGGCCTGTCAATTTGATCGTCCAAATCATGCCATTCACTGTTCATATGCACGGGCGTTCTGAGGAAGACGAAGCCTTGTTCCGGACCGGTTCGACCGGTCCGACCGTGATCGAGACCGGTCCGAACCGGTTCGAGACAATGAACTTCGCGTAATTTTCAAAATTAAACAAAATTGACTTGGAATTTTTGCAATTAAATTTGAAAATTGCACTTAGGGGCCTGGATATTATCTAGAAATGCAATTTCGCCCAAAATTTCTTATCAATTTGCACAAAAACCCCAAATTTTTCTAAAATCCCAAATTGGGGAAATGTTCAATTGAGTGTCAATTTGACCAAATTGGATCCCGAAACCCATTCCAATCGATTTAGAATGCATGAAAACATAGGGTGACAGTCCGATTTTGCAATGATAGTCCCTCAATTAAAAGTAATTTCAAAAATTGACCGATTGAGGGACTAAATTGAAAATATTTTGGGGATTTTGCCTAATTCGTGCAATTCGTGCAATTGAGGGTGGAATTGATCAAATTAAAGTTCAAAGGGACTGCAATTGAATGTCTAGACAACAAATGTGCAAAAATTGCAAATAAAGAGACTCAATTGGTATTTTTTGTGCAAATTCAACCTTAGGCGTTGTGAAGAAACACCTAAGATTAAACTCAATTTTTGATTTTTATTGAGGTCAATATTAAAAGGGAATTAAAAGAAAAATATTGAACATTTTTATGTATTTTTGCGACCTCGAAAAGTATTTTTTATGAATTTTTCAAGTATTTTCCTATTTTCGAAAATATTAAAAAAAATGCGAGAAATATGAAAAATTATTTTTTGTTCCAAATTGGTTCCTTAAGCTTGGCCAAGGCTTCCAATGTTGATTTTTTAATTTTTTGATTTTTTGTGAATTTTTAATGAATTTTGGAAAATAAAACTAAAGGAAAACCGACTAAAAATTCGGGTGTCAACATTTGCCCCTCTTTGAAAGTAATCTCGGTTAGAGGTTGCTTTCAAAGACAAGGTGACACCTGGATCCTTAATCGACTTCGCTGGGGAAAAATCTAAAGAAAATAAGTCTTTGACATTCGATTGCTTTACCTTCGCAGGTTTAAGCTCGACTCCGTGGGGAATTATTTCGAGTTCATGCTCATTTTATGTGAAAGAGAAATGAGAAGAGAGAGACTTACCCGTAGCTCACCTGTCTATGGTTTGAGATTTGTCGATCCGAGGTTGAAAGATTCGGTGTATGGAATTACTCGTGAATGGCGCGACGAGATTTGCAATGGTCGGCGTCCGTATGATGTCGAGTGGTGGTTTGAAGATTTGGAAGGAAGGTTCACCCTTGTAACAAAGGGGTTTCACCTATTTAAAATAGGTTTGACTATCCACTAGGGATTCATCATTTAAAAAGGGGCAGATCGGCTTTCGTCTCTCCGGCTACTAACCGTCGAAAGGGGAGGTTCACCCTTGTAACAAAGGGGTTTCACCTATTTAAAAAGATTGGCTATCCTCCATGCGGGGACTCACCATCTAAAAAGCGGATCGGCTTTCGTCTCTCCAAACTACTAACCGTCGAGGGGGAGGTTCACCCTTGTAACAAAGGGGTTTCACCTATTTAAAAAAGATTGGCTATCCTCCATGCGGGGACTCACCATCTAAAAAGCGGATCGGCTTTCGTCTCTCCAGCTACTAACCGTCTGAGGGGGAGGTTCACCCTTGTAACAAAGGGGTTTCACCTATTTAAAAAAGATTGGCTATCCTCCATGCGGGGACTCACCATCTAAAAAGCAGATCGGTTTTCGTCTCTCCAGCTACTAACCGTCCGAGAGGGTGCCATCTGAGGACCTAGGTTAACTAGTGTACCTACGGAGCTCAAACCCTATTTCAAATTTTCAAATAAGCATATCGGTTTTCGTCTCTCCAGCTACTAACCGTCCGAGAGGGTGCCATCTCGAGGACCTAGGTTGACTAGTGTACCTACGAGCTCAAACCCTATTTCAAATTTTCAAATAAGCGAGATCGGTTTTCGTCTCTCCAGCTACTAACCGTCGAGAGGGTGCCATCTCGAGGACCTAGGTTGACTAGTGTACCTACTGAGCTCAAACCCTATTTCAAATTTTCAAATAAGCAGATCGGTTTTCGTCTCTCCAGCTACTAACCGTGCGAGAGGGTGCCATCTCGAGGACCTAGGTTGACTAGTGTACCTACGAGCTCAAACCCTATTTCAAATTTTCAAATAAGCGAGAGGATCCGAGGACCCGGGGATGCCAAAAGACCCGCAGAAAATCCAAGTTAATCAAATCTTTAAAATGCAACTTTTCCGAGGATTTGGGGTCACCGGGGAACCCGCAGAAAGTTCAATCAAACATCATTAGTATGACAACTTTAAGTTCTTGGAAAAAATTCAAGAATTCTAGACAAATTTTCAAAGTGTATTTGTGAGGGAAATGTCTCCAATCACAATTTCAAATCTCCATTTGGGGATGGACTTTGAATGACACATCCCGAGTGTTCTTCAAAAAGGTTGTTTTAAAAAATTTTCAAAAGGATTTTCCTTCATCCAAGAGGGCTTCTCACCATTTAGGAAGGCTTTTCTTAAAATTCAAATCTGCTCACGGGAAACCTAACCTCGAGGTTTCGGGATCATTCGAGATTCATACAATCGACTAATCGGAGAAGGCATTTTAAAAGGGACCGTAATTCGGGCCAGGTCAAAGGCTTTTCAAAGGATATTCATTTTGAAGTTTAGAAATGAATTTTGATTCGAAATAGCTTCTTCGGGTCTACAAGTCAAGAACCCTGAAGTCATGATAAGACAGGATTGTACTTACCTCTTTAAGCGGTAGCTTCCTGTATGATTTCTTGCATTAACCTGAAACACCTCTTAGATCGGAAAAGTTCGGTGACGGGTTGTATTTTGGTTTAAGGTGGGCTCTTTAAGAACGGCCATATTTTCAAAAGAGGGTGAACTTTGGTGATCACCTTGACATTTCTCCAGCTTTCATTTGCCTTTTGCGGAAGATTCACAATCATTCTTTTTCCAATTGATTTTGAGGATTTTCCTCTTTTCATCTTAATGATTTTTCTTTAGGATTTGCCCCTTTTCGGGATGCTCTTTTCATGGGCTTTGGCCTTGCTTTTACCAGGCACTTTGCTTTTTCTAGCCCTTTCATTCTTCATCATTTTCGCACCGATTGGTTCTTTTGAGACCAAGTATCAAAATTCTTCCGATCATGCTTTTTGATTCATTGCTGGTAATTCCTTTGCTTTGCCCGAGTGTGGGGGGGGTGATCACCAACAAGGGTTTAGAAATGAATATTCAAAGGCTCAAATTGGCTTTTCAAAGGGTAAGTGTTTGGGATATAGAGATGAAATGCTTTTCTTCACTTTGAGGTGTTCCAAGTCTTTGCCGGAAATCACCTGAAGCTAATCACAAAAAGATTGATGCAGGTCAGTACAATAAAGTCTTACCCGACCTTTTCTCCAAGGAATCATCCAATGAACCTCCAAATATGCCCCATTGTGGGGTGGTTCTTGACGAGGGTTATATTCATAAAATTCTCCCTTTTTGGCTCGAGTGGTTATCAAGGGATACAAATGTGTATGGATAATTTTGAAATGGAAATGCCTTTCATCATTTTAATCCATGTAATCACCGCGAATGATCCCTACGTCCCAAAATTAAGCTCTTTCGCTCCATCACTCTCACTCATCACTCAAGTGTGTCGGGGACGTGTTTAAGGACAAAGTTTGCCTCTTTTCATTTGAAGGATCATTCTTTTGAAAAGCTTTCAAAGCATGCCCTTTTATAGAAACTCGGGGCGTTTTCGTCAAAATTCATCGTTTGCCAAATGTTCTCATCAAAGATAATATTCAAAAGATGTTTCGTAATTTGTAAGGAATATTTCTTTGAAAGGGCCTTGTGGCTCTATAATTCCAAGTTTTTTCAATTTCAAGCACGACGGCGTATGAAAATTCTTTGTAAAGAAAGAGAACCTCAAACCTGTCTTCTTCAAATATTGGCTTCGTCCCCGTAAAAACAAAAGGAAACAATCGGTTCAAGGTATTCAAAATTTTAAGTTCGGAAGCGATTTCTTCTCGTCTCCTTCGGACGTTGACTCCTGTCTCCTGTAAAAACAAAAGGAAACAATCAGTCCAAGATATTCAAATTTTCAAATCCCGAAGTGATTTCTTCTTATCTCCTTCGGATGTTGACTCCTGTCTCCTCTTTCGGGTGTCGACTCCTCCCGTTTCCTGTAAAGAACAAAAGGAAACAATTAGTCCAAGATATTCAAAATCCGTGATCCAAAGTAACAGTATAACTTCCCTGTTTTGATCGGTTGCTCTGCAAAGTTCTTCATGATTCCCAGTCCACCTACAAAATACAAACGTATGCAAATGCATGTATGCGAGATGTCATGCAAATGCAAAATTTTCATGTGACTCATATCTCGCTCATCAACCGCTCTGAAGCTCAATTTATTTCAAGGAAAATATCTCTTCACGGCATCCGAATTCACTGGACTTGCCAATTCTTCTCCATCCATGTTTACAAGTATAAGAGCTCCCCGGATAAGACCTTCGAATCACATAGGGGCCTTCATAATTTGGCATGAATTTGCCTCCTGGGTGTTGTGCGTTTGGGAGCATTTTCTTCACAACTAGCATCCCCGCTTCAAAACTTCTAGGTTTAACCTTCTTGTTAAAAGCTCGCCACTTTCTTCCGATAACTTTGACCATGACAGATAGCCCTTAATCGCTTTTCGTCAATCAAATTCAATTGTTCGTGTCTCTGTCGACTCCATTCATCTTCCGTGAGCCCTACTTGAGACATAATCCTTAAAGAGGGGATTTCCACCTCTACCGGTAGGACTGCTTCCATACCGTATACCAAAGAGTAAGGAGTTGCCCCGGTTGAAGTACGAATTGAAGTTCGGTAGGCCATGAGAGCATATGGCAATCTTTCGTGCCAATCTCGATATTTCTCAGCAGTTTTGGCCAATATCTTCTTGATGTTCTTGTTTGCCGCTTCCACGGCTCCATTCATTTGCGGGCGGTAAGGCGAAGAATTAAGGTGTCGTACCTTAAATTGTTCCAATAGTTGATCGACAACCTTGTTGTTCAAATTTGAGCCATTGTGCGTAATGATGGCTCTTGGCACTCCATATCTTGAGATGATATCTCGCTTGATAAACTTAGCCACACTATTCGCAGTGACATTGGCATATGAGCTGGCTTCAATCCATTTAGTGAAGTAGTCAATAGCCACCAAAATAAAGCGATGTCCGTTTGAGGCCTTTGGGTTGATAGGGCCAATCATATCAATTCCCCACATGCGGAATGGCCATGGCTCGACATTTGATGTAGCTCGGTTGGCGGCGCATTTATCCTGTCGCCGTATACCCGGCATTGATGACAGGATCTAACATGCTGGTTGCAATCCGACTCGATAGTCAACCAATAATACCCGAGTCTCATAATCTTCTTGGCGAGGAGGTGGCCATTCATATGCGGTCCACATTCCCCTTCATGAATCTCTTTCATAATGAGATTTGCTTCTTTGGAATTCACGCACCTCGGCGGGATCGAGTCAAAGGATCTCTTGTATAGGATCTGTCCGCCGAGGAAAAATTTAGATGCCATCTTGCTTATGTACTTTTTATCTTCTCGGTTGATCGTCTCAAGGGAATTCGCCCTTCGATAGGTAATTCTTGATGTCATGATACCACGGTTCCTCATCGGGTTCTTCTTCAATGACCATGCAAGATGCGGGTTGCTCAAGGATGTCAATCCTTAACGGTTCTATCTCAAGACCATTTTGCACTTGTAACATGGCTGATAATGTGGCCAAAGCATCAGCAAAATGGTTACGAGTTCTCGGCGAATATTCGAAAGTAATCTCCTCAAAGTGTTGGATCGGCTCTTCGAGGTATTTATGATAAGGAATAAGCTTGGGATCCTTTGTCTTCCACTCCCCTTGAGTTTGTAAAATGATTAGCATGGAATCTCCGTATACCAGTAGCTTCTTCACCTTTAATGAGATAGCCAATTGTAATCCTAGTATGCAGGCTTCATATTCGAAATGTTGTTGGTGCGGGGGAATACCAACTTGGCTGAAACTGGATAATGTTGATCTTCGGGGATATCGAATCGCCCAGTGCTCGATCCAGGTGAGGTTCACCGCACCGTCAAAGTACATTGTCCATTTGTCTTCAGATATATTCGAGGATTTGACCTCCCTTGTTTTGCTCGAAACGTCCTTAGGAGGATTCTCGGCTAGCATGTCAGCAATTGCTCTTCCCTTGACAGATTTTTGGGGAGAGGTTTTGATATCGAACTCGAAAGCAGTATTTGCCATTTAGCCATCTTTCCCAACAATGTTGGCTTCTCCAAAAGGTATTTGATGGGGTCATTTTCGGTGACCAGCTCTATATGATAATGCAAAGTGTATACGCCTCAATCAATGGAGGACCCAAACCAATGCTACGCAAGTCCTTTCCCTTGTTGGGTATTTGACTTCGAGATGTTGTAAACTTTTTGCTCAAATAATATATGGCCCGCTCTTTACGATCCTTGGGGTTAGTTTGGGCAAGTAAAGCTCCCAAGGACTCATCATTAACGATCGGATATAGAGTTAAAGGAACGTCGGGGATAGGAGGTACCAATCTTGGAGGTTGTACCGGATATTCCTTGATCTTCTCAAATGCTTGTTGGCATTCCGCATCCCATTTCACCTTTGTACCTTTCTTTAGCAACTTGAAGAAGGGTTTTGCCGTTTCGATAGTTGGGATATGAATCTGGATATATAATTCAATCTTCCCAAGTAAACCCCTTACTTCTTTAACAAGAATGGAGTTCCTATTTCCCATATGGCTTTAATCTTGGAAGGGTCAATTTCAATACCACGGCTGCTCACCACAAACCCTAGCAGCTTTTCCGGATCTTGCGCCAAATACGCATTTCGCGAGGATTCAACTTGAGCTTATACTTTCTCAATCGATCAAATAACTTCTTCAGCACTTTAACATGGTCTTCTCCAGGCTTGGACTTGGCAATCATATCATCCACATAGACCTCGATCTCCTTATGTATCATATCATGAAAAAGGGTCACCATAGCCCTCGATATGTTGCACCTGCATTTTTCAACCCAAATGGCATCACCTTGTAACAAAAAGTTCCCCATTGTGTAGTGAATGAGGTCTTGATCTTATCTTTTTCCTTCAAACATGATCTCGATTATATCCCGAGAATCCATCCATAAAGGAGAACAATTCAAAACCCGCAAGATCGCTTCGACGAGCACATCAATGTGCGGTAGGGGAAAATCATCCTTGGGACTAGCTTTGTTCAAGTCCCGATAATCCACGCATATTCTAATTCTCCCATCCTTCTTCTTAATCGGTACGATATTGGCGACCCAATCAGCATATGGGACAGCCTCGATAAATCCAACTTTAAGGAGCTTCATCACCTCTTCCTTGATTTTATCCGCCTGGTTCGGGATTCATTCTTTTGGGTGATTGATTTCTTGGTGTGCAAGAAGGATCTGTGGGCAAAGCATGCTCCACAATCTCACGATCTAGACCCGGCATGTCAAGCATACGACCAGGCGAAGATATCTTGATATTCCTTGAGTAACACCGTCATTCTTAAAATATCTCGCTGCCGACGGGTGTCCTCCTATTTTCACTTCCTTGACGCAATGTAATCTCCCAAATTAATGATGATAGGTTCTTCAGAAATAGGAGGCTTAGATTCTTCGAAACAATCCCATTCTTTCTTGATATCGCTCACATCAACCTCGTCTATATCAACTTCGCATGCATAGTCATCGAGCTGATATGAGTCACATATTAACCTGTTATGTATGGGTGGGATGACATGCCCGAAATGCACCATGATAGGTTAGTATTCAAAGATGATAAAATTGAAGGATGCATGATTCCTATCATGAAAACATTTTTCAAATTTCAATTTTCTTAAATAAGGAAAGGAGAACTAGTCCACGATCTTCCGGACATCCCGGTTCTCAAAAGCCGTTTAAAATCCTAGATCATATGGCGGATCGGGCCTCAAGTTTCATGGTAGAATCAATTGTCATCATCGGACCAATCCGTTGCTCCACATGTCTCGTAATCAAATTTGAAATGTTTTTCATTAATAAATGCAACTAAGAACAATACAGATCTTGCACTTCCTGGATCACAAGATGTGACCCAAAGGTGCTAAAACATCAAAAAGCTTTAAAGCAAATGCAGTAATCAAAATGCATTAAAAGATAAAGTTCGGAAAGAGCCTTTTACTCGGGGTGGGGAAATCATCGTCCGACCACTCAATTATCACGTTCACCCGATTATCCAGGAACGGGTTGAATAAGTCCGGCTCGCATCCTCGGAGATGTCTTCATCTTCCAGCCATTTGCCTCCCTTAGAGAATACCTCGAATAAAGGGTTTAGGAGCATTTTTCCTCTAGCTTTCCATACATCGGTACCTATGAAACGGCCACCTTGGCGTCCACGGCGTCCATGGTCTCCATAACGATTGTTTCGACCTCGGCCTCGACCTATGTTATTTTCCACTATTCCGCTATAACCTGGACCAACCTTGTGGTCATTTGAGCCCAAATTCAAAGGGTTACGGATTCCCCGACCATATTTCCCTAATCCAAGACCCGGAATAAATCCATTCGAGAGTAGCACTTTTCCCGCCATAGTTGCAGGTCTTGAAAGCTCGGTATAGCCACCTTTGCATCCGGTAACACATGCATGACAGATACAATGTCGAAGGTGTGATAACTCAGCTCCTCCTCTTTTGAGGGTTCGACGTATGGAACCATCCCTTTTAAAGCGGCCCGATGTCCTGTCTCGCCATGGACGGTGATCAATTGACCCTTGACCACAAATTTTAACTTTTGATGCAGAGAGGAAGGTACCGCTCCGGACACATGAATCCACGGTCTTCCCGGGGAGCAAGGTGAAGGCGCTTGGAATATCCAATACTTGGAACGGTATAGAGAAAGTTACCGGTCCAATGTCAATGTCCAGCTCAATCTCTCCTACAACATTCTTGGAGACTCCATCAAATGATCGGATGGTGGCCTTGGATGTCTTCACAAAATCTTCATTGATCCCCAAGCTTCTCAAAGTGCTTAGTGGACACAGAGTTGAAAGCGGAACCATTATCAATCAAGACGTGAGGAACCTCCTTTCCGTGACACCTCACGGCTATGTAAAGGGCTTTGTTGTGAACTCGCCCTTCTTTCGGGAAGTCTTCGTCCGAGAAGGATATCTCGGTCCTTCGGAAGGATAGCACCCACAAAGTCTCCCAATTGCACTTCGTTAATTGTCTCGGAACATGCACCTCATCCAAGCACCTTCAAAAGGGCGTCTTTGTGCTTTTCAGAATTTTTGAAGAGATCCAAGAAGGAAATCCGTGCGGGCATCTTCCGCGAGTTGGTCAACGACATCATATTCACCGGTCCTCACGACCGATTGCAACTTCTCAACCTCTTCCGCAGCTTGGGATTCTCTTTTGAGAATCCACTTCTCTCGGGGATAACATCTTCCGGATCTCATTATGGCGTCAATCTCGCCCGTTCCATAATCCCAATGAACTGCCCTTGAGTTGTACTCTTCCACAAGCGGTAATTTAATCCTCACCGGTATGATCTTTTCTCGGTAGTGATTCGGATGTTGATGGTTTTTTCGAACTAGAAGCTTCTAACTCCCAGCTATCAACTTTGTTCAAATCAATCACGAAACGAATTGGGGCATCTATCATCCCAATCATTTCATCCTCATGAACCTCCTCGGGGTTATGTTCTGGACCGGGCCTTACCGGCGTGGCGTTTTCTTCATCCGAAATCTCTCTCGCCTTTCCCTTTTGACTCTTAGGATAATCCCCTCAATTCTCATACCAATCTCCACCATATGTTGGAACGACGAGTAAGTGTATGCATACATGCGATCAAAGTATTCCGCCGGAAGTGACTTTAGTACGAACTCCAACATTTCTCTCTCCGACAGTGGCGGTTGTACCATCACGGCGTGTTTCTTCCACCTCCTAGTGAAGAGTTCAAAACTCTCGTCTTCCCTTTCCGGATATTCAACAGATTAGCCTTAGTGAAATAACCTCGATTCCAGCTTCAAAGTGTCGTATGAAGTGCTCGATAAATCCTCCCGACTCGGGACCCGGTCTAGATCGATTGATTGAAACCATACCAGCGCGAGGCCCATTAAACTTTGTCCAAAGTTCCGGATCAGTGTTTCGTCATCTTCATGGTGGCCAACCATTTGGCGAAGATAGTATGAGACATGCGCCGAGGACACCCAGCGCCATTATACTTCGTGCGGAAGACCACCCTCGGGTTCACACCTTGAGGCGGGACATTTCTCGCTTGGGTGAGTGGCGTAATCAGCTCCTTCAACTCATCCATTTTCCTCGACACGTCATCTCCTTGCTCTTGTAGTAGAGCGATCTTTCGATTCTGTGTTTCCATGGCCCGCCGTATCTCCGTAATCTGCATATTCTCTTCTATTCTTGTGGCGTTGTTCCCGGCCATTAATTGCGATAATTTCGCTACCATAGTCGTCAAATGACGTATATGCGTCTCCGGATTAGAAAGTCGCATATCAACCTCTTGGTTCCTCTGTTCATCCCGAGGAGCCGCTTGGTCCTTAACTTCATCGATCGTTCCCACAAATTCGTCACTTGTGGGGTCATCCATTCCACCCCACCCATCGGGGACTACATCTCCAGAATTGACAAAGAAACTCGGGGCGCCGAATATAGCACTTTAAAGTTGTACCCACCACTATCTTCCCCCAGGTTATCAACTATTTCGCCCCTCTCTAGGGCTTTCGCAAAAATCTCCTGTCGCCCGGCGGGCCTTATCCAGACGGACTTCATATTCGTCTATCTCTTCAATTTCTTGACCATCTTTGACGCTCATCAAATATCCCGAGGGTATTTTCAAAAGAGCTCCCCTCGTAGGTTTCATTGCGAACTCCTCGGACAAAGCATGTTCACCGCCACGTAGGTCCCCTTGAAAGCGACATTTTCCATTCTTCCTATGACGCCCAAGCTAATTAATTTTTCCAAGCAAGTTTCTTTTTGCTCCCGGGAAATACTCTCTCCTTCCGGGTATTGCGAGGCTAATGTCAAGACATCCCGCATTTTATCCATATTCACTATGAACTCCGTAACCTCTTCCTCTTCATCTCCAAAGATCGCGTTCACCTCACGATGCTCGGGTAGCGGGTTCCGCTGCACATTCGGTTCGGCTTTATCAAATTCCAGAACTTTTCCGTCGATCAATGCTTGCACCTTGAATTTCAGAGCGAGACAAGTTATCCGCGTTATGCCCCCTTTCTCCCATATGGTATACGCATGTCCGGGTCTCATCATACCCGGGAAATCTTGGCGGGTGAGCTCGAGGTGGCTCTTTTGCAACTAAACGATTCTCCAAAAGCATGGGTAACAACTTGGATAAGGGTCGGGGTAGTGGGGGTGAAAACAACCGGGTTTTTCTTTCGAATTCCGGTGGGTTGGAAGCGGTCCAGGAGGACGTTCCTTGGGTAGGAATTGAAGGCGAGAAATTTCGGGCTTTGGCGGATTAGGGACAAAAGCTACTTCTCCGGTTTGCTCCCTAATATCCCTTCTCAAAGGGTATTGGCGTTTGAAAGGCGCCTCGGGTATCTTCTTCTCTCTCGGTGCCCACTCATGACGCTCCGCCACCTTGATCGGGTGTGCAAATGTCGACACCCGGAGGTGTTCAGCTTGTCGAAAAATTCAAACGGAAGGGCCTTGAGAAACAGATCTATTAGTTCATCTTCCGGGACGGGCGGTTTTACTTGCACGGCCCGGTGCTCTCCATCTCTCGGGCGTAGGCGCGAACGGCCTCGCTCTTTCCTTTTACTTGTCCTTAAAAGGTCCTCTCTAGTTAGGGCGGTCAAAGTGTTAAACTTGTATTGCCGAAGGAACTCGTCTCGCGGTTTATCCCAATCGGCGAGCCTCTCTCGGCTCCAATTCAATGAACCACGCCGGGGCTGCCCCCGATAGGCTTTCTGGAAAGTGTTAACCAAAGAGTGGAATGTTGTCGGAGAACTGCGACATTCGACGCAAGTAATACTTCAAGTGCGCCTTGGGACACCCGGTCCCATTATATCTTCTTACAAAGTCGGCTCCTTGTAATCGCCAGAACCTCTATCTTTTCGAACGGTGCAACCTTGTCGAATCTCGAGAGCTCATAACCTTGACTCGCCAAACACTCTTCGATCTTAGCGAGCCTCTTAATTTCCTCTTCCATTTTGAGGACTTGCTTCTCCTTTTTCTCCAGGTCAATCACAATGGGAGGATCCTTAGGCGGTCTTTCCGGATTCGAGTTGGATTGGCGGCGGGCGCCGGATTAGCGTTTGCTCCATCGGATGGCCCCGCAGAGCTTGAGAATTAGGGTCAACGGGGTATCTCCCCGGCTTGCAATCATCATTGCCTTCATCTCCGCCACCATTGTGGCGATCACATTCATTTGATTCTCCGGATTACCCACACGAGGTGCGAGCTCTTCTTGTTCCATCCTTAACTTGCGCGTTTTACTACGAGTCCTCGTATTTATCACTCACCCGATTTCGGAATATCAAATCAGTATGGGAAATATTAAGAATTGGAGACATTGATCCGTGGTAATTGACTTTTCTATATGTATGCATGAAATGCTCATAAAAGAGATAGTATGTATTCATTACAAACCAAATTGTTCAAAAGTATCTAAAAGATAACAAATATGTAAAATCTAAATGGGGGAATGGATCTATCCAAGTCGGGGACGCTTCCACTCTTCTTGCTCTTCGATCCATCGGAATCCCACAAGTATGGGTCTTCTCCCTCTTCGATATCCACTTGCTCCGGATCTTCGGGAATGTACGGTTCTACTCCCGGTACATATGGTACTATGTACTCGGCTCATATGACTCTACTTCTTCAATCCGAGGAGATACGCACTCGGGTACATATGGCTCTACCATTGATTGGCGATACTCCTTAAACTTCGGATATACTCCTTGGAGGCCCCGTGAACGTTCATCTCATCGTCCAAATAGTCCGGCCATTCAACTTGTTGCGGTGGGGAATTCTTCAAAGCGTGAAGAATAAGCTTGATCCGGGCCCGATACAACTCCTTTGTTTCCTTAGTGAGCTTTCCTCGTATCATATCGAATGAGAAGATCCCGGGACAAACATCCGGTGGTATCTCTTGTAGAACTCCAAATTGCCTCACCACTCGAATGGGGTAATATGCCACGGCGCCGGTACATCCCAATAAGGGGATAGGGTTATCTTCAATACCCGAAATGCGAGCTTCTACGATCTTGGGCCAAGTCAAACGCCATCTAATATGCTCGGGTTTCAAATTGTCCAATAGCTCAACCCACTTTTTGAATGAGTATTTGGGTACAAGGGATTGACACTTAAGGAAGGATCTAAGGGGTGAACGTGCTCATTGATCTCATAACACCCCACCCGGAGTTGGAAAGTCTTTATATGAGAGGTGAACCACAAGTGGAGTAATCCGCTAGACGCTTGGAAAACAGCCTTTTTTGAAGATTTGGAACGATTCGGGGAGAGAAAAGTCTCAGCTAAGATCATGTACGAATAATCCCAGGTGACAACACGCTTGTCCGGCTATATGGGTTATGGAGGGGTCAAAAGTAGTTCTAGAAGTCGGGAATAGAACGAATGCAAAGAAAGCCAAAATGAACACCTTTCCCGATTTATGACCGGTTTCGGTGGGTAGAGAGGAATAATTATCGAAAAGGAACGAGAATATGAACTTGTTGGAATTGGACTTGTAAACTTTTTCAATTTCAGAAGTTTTAAGGCGAAGGAAACTCGATAACGAACGAGTGGAATCCATGTCCAAAGGGGGTTGAGCTATACGTTCTTCAAATTTGGCCCCGATAATAGCGGTATACTCCTCAAGCGTAGGGGTCAATTCCAATCCTCGAAAGTTGAACGTCATTGTTCGCGTCCCATGCCTTGGCTAGTGCTTGAATGAGCGCCGGTTGGTATTCCACTTTGATCAAATCTACAAGTCGTCCCAAACGTCCTTCCACATAGGCTTTGTTGACGATGTCGAGGCGATCCCACCATATAGCGAGTTCCTTGCGCGGTATTGGGATGACTTTGATGTCTCCATTCCCCATGATCTAAAAAATGCAAAAATGATGATCCTAAAGTCAATTACCACGAGTTTAATATGCATATGCATGTAATGTGATGCAAATGTGCTAACCAAATTCCATGTCATCTTTTGGTAACATGAGGGTCAACTACTCCCACTTGACCCAAATAAGCCAAATAGGGTAATTATGGACCAAATCTCACCCAAAGATGGCATGTAATTTGATTAGGATCGTTTAAGCGTAATCGGGGTAAAAAAGTCGTTCACAAATTGACAACTCATGAAATTTACAAGTCTAATACAATAAAGTCAAAAAAGATAGAACATGACAATATCTAGAGATGTTCGGACAATAAATGTCGATGAAAGTACATAATAGACTCAAAATATAATGAAACCTAGAAAATGCCCCAAAGTCGTACTAATCTAGACAAGTAAGAATGGTATCCTCATCCGATGAAATCTCTACTATCTCGGGAAGCTTGATATCTTCTTCATCATCGGAGGATATGGTGATGATTTCCTTCTTCTTAATCGGGGAATGTTTTGGGGCCGTCTTGGTAGCATGAGGCTTCCTCGCCAACTTCATGTACAATTCCCGGATTCTTTCTTTCTCGCTCGAGCTCCAAATATCGTCCACATCGGGTATAATCGCAACTCTCGCTACGGATGCGGTTCCGTCCGTTGAGCTCTCGTCCGTGAACAAATCCGAAAACTCGGAATGTAGCGGGTACTCGGTCCTCGCGTCGAATGGTCCTCCGCTCCCATGTGAATACATCGGGTGCATCAACACGACTTTGGGGCGCCATCTATCCTAAAAAGGAAAATTTGACTTTCAACCCCGATCACTTAAACGATCTTACAAATTGTGATGATATGTAGTGGAAATGTATGATATGCAAAATTTAAATTTACAAGTTCAAAATAAAAAGGGTAGAAAGCCTTACCAACCGATGTTACTCTTTTTTGGTTTTTGGTTTTAGGTATACCAACCATCCATTTCACATGCGCATGAGACAGGTGAGGTTTAACTCTAAAGAAATCAAAAAGGCTCGGGTATGGACCTAAAAAGGCTCCCGCTATACAAATCGATGGGCCGCCCACAAGCGCAATCAAACAACAAGTGGGTAGGACCATCAATCTTACATAGCGAGCGGGATCAAATATGGTCAACCCAAGTGCAATCAAACACAAGAGCTTCGCATACCGATCCCTATCTATGGCGACCTAAGAGGTGATTTCGCGGCTCGGGTTTAGGCGCTTGTGTGTGCGATGTCGTGATCCTCGAAATATGCAAGACATGCACCACAATTTATATTCAAAACACCGCTTCAAAATTTGCATAAATAAACAAACAATCCAAAACTCCATATCTCGCATCAAAAATGGTTAGCATGTACGCCACCCCTTATAACTCCCATCTGCATCAACATTTAACACTTTTTTGTTAGTGGACGTACCTCATCTTCAAGAGCATCGAGAAAACGAGGTTAGAAAACAATCAGCATTTTTATCGGCTTAAATCCTCTTAAAGTATTCCCACGGAGTCGCCGGTCTGTCGCGACCCTCCCGGGAAATTTCCTTCCCGGGGTGGAATAGGGCTAACGAGCCGATCCCTCCTTTTATAGGCATATATATGGGGGATCGCGA
The DNA here is from genome assembly GCF_020921035.1 of Rhodamnia argentea. NCBI lineage: Eukaryota > Viridiplantae > Streptophyta > Magnoliopsida > Myrtales > Myrtaceae > Rhodamnia > Rhodamnia argentea. The sequence goes on from NW_025955884.1 coordinate 28,369, forward strand.
GTCTCTCCCAAGACCCATTACTCGAATCGCGATGTCGGGTAAAATTTTTCAAATATCGAAATTGACCTTGTGTGGTCGGGTGGCATGTGCGAGATGTACATGCAATTTGGAGTCGCCACCGATCGATTTATTGGAAGGTACGATCGGAAAACCTTACCGAGCGGTCGGGAGAAACCGTTCGGTTCCGCGAAAACCGGAGATTTTGGGTCCGGGGATTTGGTTACGCCAAGTTTCATATTTGACGCCCTTTCGGTTACCGATGTTGATTGTTTTTCTAACCTAAGATTTCATGCGGATGCGATATAAGATGAGGTAGGTCCTAAAAAATCTAAGTATTCATACGGATGGGATTTTTCTATCCTAATCAATCACAATCGGAGGAATTAACGCGCAATCAAAATCATTACAAGCAATCAAATCAATCAATCAGGGTTTGATATGTCTAAAATGGCCCTATCGGCCCACACAAAAATCAATTTTGGGTATCGGGGTGATTTGGTAAAAATTTGGGGCGAATGGCCCGGGAAGGGTAGAATGGTCATTTTTTGGGGTTTGGGACCCGAAAATCACAAAATTTCGATTTGGCCAGTTGAATGTGGCCATTTCTCATTTTTTGTGATTTTCTTGAATTTTTCTAATTTTTTCTATTTTTTGGAATTTTTATTTATTTTTAAAAAATATTGGAAATTTTCCGGATCGAAATTAATCGACCCTTGAAGTCTCAAAAATTTTCGATCCAGACTTTATGAGTCCCGAATCGATCTAGGAATTTTTAGAAATTTTTTGTGAAAATCGGGAATTTTTATGAATTTTCTAAGTATTTTTACAATTTTTTTGGATTTTTTGGGAATTTCTTTTTATTTTTTATTATTTTTTATTAATGAACCGGACCGGGTCAAACCGGTCAACGGCCGGTCAACCCGGTCCGACCGCTCGTGAACCCCTCTACGGCTCAAAAACGGCGCCGTATGCTATTTATTTGATTTTTTTATTTTCTAAACTAATTTCCTATTATTCGAAAATATATAAAAGAAATGGACTACTGAGATCAACTCTTAAATCAATCTCAGCCATTGACTCTACCCTAATCAAAACGACGACGCTTCCGGGTCTTAGTCTAAACGGCGCCGCATCACTTATAGCAATGAACGGCTGCGATTAATTCTAAACCCGATCTCGCACCGTCCAATCTTTCGGAACCAAAACGACGACGTATCCGCTTATCGAATGAACGGCCGAGATCTAACCTAGATCTCATCTCAGCCATTCGTCCTACTCTTGCTAAAACGACGCCGGATCGAGTTAAATGCATGAACGGTCATGATCTAACCTAGACTTGATCCGGACCGTCCATCCATTCTATAGCCAAAACGACGCCGAATCGCCTACATTAAACGACACCGTTTTACATTTTCTATTTTCTAATCTAATATATCTAATATCCAAAAATATAAAAATAAAGATCCAACGGCCCGGAATCAAACTCAACTAATAATCCGGGCCGTTGGATGAGATCTCGACTCGGCTCGTCCGCGCCAACGGCCGAGCCGGAGCCGCCGACGAGCCTGGACCAACCCGGCGCCCGACACGTCCGGGACCGCCGACCACGTTGACCGCCACGTCACCTTCTTCTTCTTCCTCGCGACGACCACTAAACGGACGGCCGACATCCCTCCGGCGAGATCCGACGGTGAGATCTCGCCGGAATAACGTGAAACCAACGCCAAACAACTCACCCGAACCTCCTCTATAACATATCCAAAGATCTAAGTATTTTATCCACTAAATCGCGAGAATCGGATCAATCACAGTCGCGACAACCGTAACTTCAAACGCACAAGCATATAGCATAACAATCAAATCATATCACACACGAAGCGAATAAGAGGTAAGTGAACTTACCTCGAGCTCGATCGAGCTCGCAAGGTCTAAAATAGCTCGGCCGGTGTTCGGCCGGACCGAGCAAGGTTGGGGGTTCGACTCGCGTGATTCGAGGGAAATCGATGCAAAAACGAAGTGCGATTGTGGTCGATGATGCTCAAGGAGTAAAACGCACAAACTAATTGCAACAATCATGCTCGGGATGATGCGACGCCATGATTGCACAAGAAGAAGCTTGAGAAGTCGACTCACCGATTTTGAAGGTTTCGAGCTAATCCAGAGGCCGCGATCGCTTCTCCAAGGTTCGGGCAAGCTTCCCTGAAGTAGCGGCGAGGTTCGATTCTCTCCGGGATTGCCTTCGCGAAGAACTCACAGCACCGAGCTCAAACCTTCGATCGCTCGGGCGAGAAGGTGAGCTCTCCTTCGCTTTCTCTCTCTCTCTATCTCTATTCCGTTGCTCGGGCGAGCAAAATGAACCTCTCTCATTCGCGAAGCTTCCCAGCTATTTATACCCACTTTCGAATTTGCGCGCGTCGAATGTGAGCTGGCCGAGCTTCCTCCGCACGTGCTCAAGTGTGCCAAATGGTCTAAACGGCGTCAAGAACGGAATGCAATTCCGTTGGACTCCGTTTGGTGCTCCGGCGATGTCAATTACGCGCGAATTGCACTTGATTTGCGAGGCTGTTGACTTTTTCATGTCGCCGTGACTTTGATCGGCTCGCCGGAGCTCCTCCGGCGGCCATTGATCTTGATACTTGGCTCAATCAACGCGTATCAACCTGGGGAACAAAACGCCTAAATTAATTGCTTCGATTATCACCAATTGGCCTGTCAATTTGATCGTCCAAATCATGCCATTCACTTGTTCATATGCACGGGCGTTCGAGGAAGACGAAGCATCATTCGGACCGGTTCGACCGGTCCGACCGTGATCGAGACCGGTCCGAACCTGGTTCAGACAATGAACTTCGCGTAATTTTCAAAATTAAACAAAATTGACTTGGAATTTTTGCAATTAAATTTGAAAATTGCACTTAGGGGCCTGGATATTATCTAGAAATGCAATTTCGCCCAAAATTTCTTATCAATTTGCACAAAAACCCCAAATTTTTCTAAAATCCCAAATTGGGGAAATGTTCAATTGAGTGTCAATTTGACCAAATTGGATCCTGAAACCCATTCCAATCGATTTAGAATGCATGAAAACATAGGGTGACAGTCCGATTTTGCAATGATAGTCCCTCAATTAAAAGTAATTTCAAAAATTGACCGATTGAGGGACTAAATTGAAAATATTTTGGGGATTTTGCCTAATTCGTGCAATTCGTGCAATTGAGGGTGGAATTGATCAAATTAAAGTTCAAAGGGACTGCAATTGAATGTCTAGACAACAAATGTGCAAAAATTGCAAATAAAGAGACTCAATTGGTATTTTTTGTGCAAATTCAACCTTAGGCGTTGTGAAGAAACACCTAAGATTAAACTCAATTTTTGATTTTTATTGAGGTCAATATTAAAAGGGAATTAAAAGAAAAATATTGAACATTTTTATGTATTTTTGCGACCTCGAAAAGTATTTTTTATGAATTTTTCAAGTATTTTCCTATTTTCGAAAATATTAAAAAAAATGCGAGAAATATGAAAAATTATTTTTTGTTCCAAATTGGTTCCTTAAGCTTGGCCAAGGCTTCCAATGTTGATTTTTTTAATTTTTTGATTTTTTGTGAATTTTTAATGAATTTTGGAAAATAAAACTAAAGGAAAACCGACTAAAAATTCGGGTGTCAACAACGGAATGTTGTCGGAGAATTGAGACATTCGGCGCAAGTAATACTTCAAGTGCTCCTTAGGACACCCGGTCCCATTATATCTCCTCACAAAGTCTGGTTCCTTGTAATCAGCGGGAACCTCTATCTTTTCGAACAATGCAACCTTGTCGAACCTCGAGAGTTCATAACCCCGACTCGCCAAACACTCTTCGATCTTAGCGAGCCTCCTAATTTCCTCTTCCATTTTGAGGACTTGCTTCTCCTTTTTCTCCAGGTCGATCACAATGGGAGGATCTTTAGGCGGTCTCTCCGGATTCAGAGTTGGATTAGCGACAGGCGCCGGATTAGCGTTCGCTCCATCGGATGGCCCCACAGGAGCTTGAGAATTAGGGTCAACGGGGTATCTCCCCTAGCTTGCAATCATCATTGCCTTCATCTCTGCCACCATTGTGGCGATCACATTCATTTGGTTTTCCGGATTACCCACACGAGGTGCGAGCTCTTCTTGTTCCATCCTTAACTTGCGCGTTTTGTTACGAGTCCTCGTATTTATCACTCACCTGTTTTCTGAACATCAAATTAGTATGGGAAATATTAAGGATTAGAGACATTGATCCGTGGTAATTGACTTTTCTATATGTATGCATGAAATGCTCATAAAAGAAATAATACGTATTCATTACAAACCAAATTGTTCAAAAGTATCTAAAAGATAACAAATATGTAAAATCTAGATGGGGGAATGGATCTATCCAAGTCGGGGACGCTTCCACTCTTCTTGCTCTTCTGATCCATCGGAATCCCACAAGTATGGGTCTTCTCCTTCTTCCGACATCCACCGCTCCGGATCCTCGGGAATGTACGGCTCTACTCCCGGTATGTACGGTACTATGTACTCTGGCTCATATGACTCCACTTCTTCAATCCGAGGAGATACGCACTCGGGTACATATGGCTCGACCGTTGATTGGCGATACTCCTTAAACTTCTGGATATACTCCTTGGAGGCCCCGTGAACGTTCATCTCGTCGTCCAAATAGTCCGGCCATTCAACTTGTTGCAGGGGGGAATTCTTCAAAGCATGAAGAATAAGCTTGATCCGGGCCCGATACAACTCCTTTGTTTCCTTAGTGAGCTTTCCTCGTGTCATATCAAATGAGAAGATCCCGGGACAAACATCCGGTGGTATCTCTTGTAGAACTCCAAATTGCCTCACCACTCGAATGGGGTAATACGCCACGGCGCAAGTACATCCCAATAAGGGGACAGGACTATCTTCAACCCCCCTAATGCGAGCCTCCACGATCTTGGGCCAAGTCAAACGCCATCTAATATGTTCGGGTTTCAAATTATCCAATAGCTCAACCCACTTCTTAAACGAGTATTTGGGTATAAGGGATTGACACTTAAGGAAGGATCTAAGAGGGTGGACGTGCTCATTGATCTCATAGCACCCCACTCGGAGTTGGAAAGTCTTTACATGAGAGGTGAACCACAAGTGGAGTAATCCACTGGACGCTTGGAAAACAGCCTTTTTTGAAGATTTGGAACGATTTAAGGAAAGAAAGGTCTCAGCTAAGATCATATACGAATAATCCCAGCGACAAATGTCGCGACCCTCCCGGAAATTTCCTTCCCGGGGTGGAATAGGGCTAACGAGCCGATCCCTCCTTTTATAGGCATATATATGGGGGATCGCGAGTCTCTCCCAAGACCCATTACTCGAATCGCGATGTCGGGTAAAATTTTTCAAATATCGAAATTGACCTTGTGTGGTCGGGTGGCATGTGCGAGATGTACATGCAATTTGGAGTCGCCACCGATCGATTTATTGGAAGGTACGATCGGAAAACCTTACCGAGCGGTCGGGAGAAACCGTTCGGTTCCGCGAAAACCAGAGATTTTGGGTCCGGGGATTTGGTTACGCCAAGTTTCATATTTGACGCCCTTTCGGTTACCGATGTTGATTGTTTTTTCTAACCTAAGATTTCATGCAGATGCGATATAAGATGAGGTAGGTCCTAAAAAATCTAAGTATTCATACGGATGGGATTTTTCTATCCTAATCAATCACAATCAGAGGAATTAACGCGCAGTCAAAATCATTACAAGCAATCAAATCAATCAATCAGGGTTTGATATGTCTAAAATGGCCCTATCGGCCCACACAAAAATCAATTTTGGGTATCGGGGTGATTTGGTAAAAATTTGGGGCGAATGGCCCCCGGAAGGGTAGAATGGTCATTTTTTGGGGTTCGGGACCCGAAAATCACAAAATTTCGATTTGGCCAGTTGAATGTGGCCATTTCTCATTTTTTGTGATTTTCTTGAATTTTTCTAATTTTTTCTATTTTTTGGAATTTTTATTTATTTTTAAAAAATATTGGAAATTTTCCGGATCGAAATTAATCGACCCTTGAAGTCTCAAAATTTTCGATCCAGACTTTATGAGTCCCGAATCGATCTAGGAATTTTTAGAAATTTTTTGTGAAAATCTGGGAATTTTTATGAATTTTCTAAGTATTTTTACAATTTTTTTGGATTTTTGGAAATTTCTTTTTATTTTTTATTATTTTTTATTAATGAACCGGACCGGGTCAAACCGGTCAACGGCCGGTCAACCCGGTCCGACCGCTCGTGCACCCTCTACGACTAAAAAACGGCGCCGTATGCTATTTATTTGATTTTTTTTATTTTCTAAACTAATTTCCTATTATTCGAAAATATATAAAAGAAATGGACGGCTGAGATCAACTCTTAAATCAATCTCAGCCATTGACTCTACCCTAATCAAAACGACGACGCTTCCGGGTCTTAGTCTAAACGGCGCCGCATCACTTATAGCAATGAACGGCTGCGATTAATTCTAAACCCGATCCGCACCGTCCAATCTTTCTGGAACCAAAACGACGACGTATCCGCTTATCGAATGAACGGCCGAGATCTAACCTAGATCTCATCTCAGCCATTCGTCCTACTCTTGCTAAAACGACGCCGGATCAGTTAAATGCATGAACGGTCATGATCTAACCTAGACTTGATCTCGGACCGTCCATCCATTCTATAGCCAAAACGACGCCGAATCGCCTACATTAAACGACACCGTTTTACATTTTCTATTTTCTAATCTAATATATCTAATATCCAAAAATATAAAAATAAAGATCCAACGGCCCGTAATCAAACTCAACTAATAATCCGGGCCGTTGGATGAGATCTGACTCGGCTCGTCCGCGCCAACGGCCGAGCCGAGTCGGCGACGAGCGGGACCAACCAGCGCCCGACACGTCGGACCGCCGACCACGTTGACCGCCACGTCACCTTCTTCTTCTTCCTCGCGACGACCACTAAACGGACGGCCGACATCCCTCCGGCGAGATCCGACGGTGAGATCTCGCCGGAATAACGTGAAACCAACGCCAAACAACTCACCCGAACCTCCTCTATAACATATCCAAAGATCTAAGTATTTTATCCACTAAATCGCGAGAATCGGATCAATCACGATCGCGACAACCGTAACTTCAAACGCACAAACATATAGCATAACAATCAAATCATATCACACGAAGCCGAATAAGAGGTAAGTGAACTTACCTCGAGCTCGAATCGAGCTCGCAAGTTCCGAAATAGCACGGCCGTTGTTCGGCCGGACCGAGCAAGGTTGGGGGTTCGACTCGCGTGATTCGAGGGAAATCGATGCAAAAACGAAGTGCGATTGTGGTCAGTGATGCTCAAGGAGTAAAACGCACAAACTAATTGCAACAATCATGCTCGGGATGATGCGACGCCATGATTGCACAAGAAGAAGCTTGAGAAGTCGACTCACCGATTTTGAAGGTTTCGAGCTAATCCAGAGGCCGCGATCGCTTCTCCAAGGTTCGGGCAAGCTTCCCGAAGTAGCGGCGAGGTTCGATTCTCTCCGGATTGCCTTCGCGAAGAACTCACGCACCGAGCTCAAACCTTCGATCGCTCGGGCGAGAAGGTGAGCTCTCCTTCGCTTCTCTCTCTCTCTATCTCTATTCTCGTTGCCCGGGCGAGCAAATGAACCTCCCTCATTCGCGAAGCTTCCCAGCTATTTATACCCACTTTCGAATTTGCGCGCGTCGAATGTGAGCTGGCCGAGCTTCCTCCGCACGTGCTCAAGTGTGCCAAATGGTCTAAACGGCGTCAAGAACGGAATGCAATTCCGTTGGACTCCGTTTGGTGCTCCGGCGATGTCAATTACGCGCGAATTGCACTTGATTTGCAGTGCTGTTGACTTTTTCATGTCGCCGTGACTTTGATCGGCTCGCCGGAGCTCCTCCGGCGGCCATTGATCTTGATACTTGGCTCAATCAACGCGTATCAACCTCGGGGGAACAAAACGCCTAAATTAATTGCTTCGATTATCACCAATTGGCCTGTCAATTTGATCGTCCAAATCATGCCATTCACTTGTTCATATGCACGGGCGTTCGAGGAAGACGAAGCATCAGCCGGACCGGTTCGACCCGGTCCGACCGGCCGATCGGCCGACCGGTCCGAACCGGTTCGGACAATGAACTTCGCGTAATTTTCAAAATTAAACAAAATTGACTTGGAATTTTTGCAATTAAATTTGAAAATTGCACTTAGGGGCCTGGATATTATCTAGAAATGCAATTTCGCCCAAAATTTCTTATCAATTTGCACAAAAACCCCAAATTTTTCTAAAATCCCAAATTGGGGAAATGTTCAATTGAGTGTCAATTTGACCAAATTGGATCCCGAAACCCATTCCAATCGATTTAGAATGCATGAAAACATAGGGTGACAGTCCGATTTTGCAATGATAGTCCCTCAATTAAAAGTAATTTCAAAAATTGACCGATTGAGGGACTAAATTGAAAATATTTTGGGGATTTTGCCTAATTCGTGCAATTCGTGCAATTGAGGGTGGAATTGATCAAATTAAAGTTCAAAGGGACTGCAATTGAATGTCTAGACAACAAATGTGCAAAAATTGCAAATAAAGAGACTCAATTGGTATTTTTTGTGCAAATTCAACCTTAGGCGTTGTGAAGAAACACCTAAGATTAAACTCAATTTTTGATTTTTATTGAGGTCAATATTAAAAGGGAATTAAAAGAAAAATATTGAACATTTTTATGTATTTTTGCGACCTCGAAAAGTATTTTTTATGAATTTTTCAAGTATTTTCCTATTTTCGAAAATATTAAAAAAAAATGCGAGAAATATGAAAAATTATTTTTTGTTCCAAATTGGTTCCTTAAGCTTGGCCAAGGCTTCCAATGTTGATTTTTTAATTTTTTGATTTTTTGTGAATTTTTAATGAATTTTGGAAAATAAAACTAAAAGGAAAACTCGACTAAAAATTCGGGTGTCAACATTGCCCCTCTTTGAAAGTAATCTCGGTTAGAGGTTGCTTTCAAAGACAAGGTGACACCTGGATCCTTAATCGACTCTGCTGGGGAAAAATCTAAAGAAAATAAGTCTTTGACATTCGATTGCTTTACCTTCGCAGTTTAAGCTCCGACTCCGTGGGGAATTATTTCAGTTCATGCTCATTTTATGTGAAAGAGAAATGAGAAGAGAGAGACTTACCCGTAGCTCACCTGTCTATGGTTTGAGATTTGTCGATCCGAGGTTGAAAGATTCAGTGTATGGAATTACCTGTGAATGGCGCGACGAGATTTGCAATGGTCGGCGTCCGTATGATGTCGAGTGGTGGTTTGAAAATTTGGAAGGAAGGTTCACCCTTGTAACAAAGGGGTTTCACCTATTTAAAATGGGTTTGACTATCCACTAGGGATTCATCATTTAAAAAGGGGGCAGATCGGCTTTCGTCTCTCCAGCTACTAACCGTCTGAAAGGGAGGTTCACCCTTGTAACAAAGGGGTTTCACCTATTTAAAAAGATTGGCTATCCTCCATGCGGGGACTCACCATCTAAAAAGCAGATCGGCTTTCGTCTCTCCAGCTACTAACCGTCGAGGGGGAGGTTCACCCTTGTAACAAAGGGGTTTCACCTATTTAAAAAAGATTGGCTATCCTCCATGCGGGGACTCACCATCTAAAAAGCGGATCGGCTTTCGTCTCTCCAGCTACTAACCGTCTGAGGGGGAGGTTCACCCTTGTAACAAAGGGGTTTCACCTATTTAAAAAAGATTGGCTATCCTCCATGCGGGGACTCACCATCTAAAAAGCAGATCGGTTTTCGTCTCTCCAGCTACTAACCGTCCGAGAGGGTGCCATCCGAGGACCTAGGTTAACTAGTGTACCTACAGAGCTCAAACCCTATTTCAAATTTTCAAATAAGCAGATCGGTTTTCGTCTCTCCAGCTACTAACCGTCCGAGAGGGTGCCATCTGAGGACCTAGGTTGACTAGTGTACCTCACGAGCTCAAACCCTATTTCAAATTTTCAAATAAGCAGATCGGTTTTCGTCTCTCCAGCCTACTAACCGTCCGAGAGGGTGCCATCCGAGGACCTAGGTTGACTAGTGTACCTACGAGCTCAAACCCTATTTCAAATTTTCAAATAAGCAGATCGGTTTTCGTCTCTCCAGCTACTAACCGTCCGAGAGGGTGCCATCTGAGGACCTAGGTTGACTAGTGTACCTACGGAGCTCAAACCCTATTTCAAATTTTCAAAGTTGAGAATCCGAGGACACGGGGATGCCAAAAGACCTGCAGAGAATCCAAGTTAATCAAATTTTAAAATGCAACTTTTCCGAGAATTTGGGATCACCAGGGAACCTGCAGAAAGTTGAGTCAAATATCATTAGAATGACAATTTTAAATTTCGGGGAGAAACTTAAGAATTCCGGACAAGTTTTCAAAGTGTATTTGCGAAGGAAATGTATCCAATCACAATTTCAAATCTCCACTAAGGATGGACTTTGAATGACACATCCCGAGTGTTCTTCAAAAAGGTTGTTTTAAAAAATTTTCAAAAGGATTTTCCTTCATCCAAGAGGGCTTCTCACCATTTAGGAAGGCTTTTCTTAAAATTCAAATCTGCTCACAGGAAACCTAACCTCGAGGTTTCGGGATCATTCGAGATTCATACAATCCGACTAATCGTAGAAGGCATTTTAAAAGGGACCGTAATTCGGGCCGGGTCAAAGGCTTTTCAAAGGATATTCATTTTGAAGTTTAGAAATGAATTTTGATCTGAAATAGCTTCTTCGGGTCTACAAGTCAAGAACCCCGAAGTCATGATAAGACAGATTGTACTTACCTCTTTAAGCGGTAGCTTCTGTATGATTTCTTGCATTAACCTGAAACACCTCTTAGATCGAAAAGTTCTCGTGACAGGTTGTATTTTGGTTTAAGGTGGGCTCTTTAAGAACGGCCATATTTTCAAAAGAGGGTGAACTTTGGTGATCACCTTGACATTTCTCCAGCTTTCATTTGCCTTTTGCGTAAGATTCACAATCATTCTTTTTCCAATTGATTTTGAGGATTTTCCTCTTTTCATCTTAATGATTTTTCTTTAGGATTTGCCCCTTTTCGGGATGCTCTTTTCATGGGCTTTGGCCTTGCTTTTACCAGGCACTTTGCTTTTTCTAGCCCTTTCATTCTTCATCATTTTCGCACCGATCGGTTCTTTTGAGACCAGTATCAAAATTCTTCCGATCATGCTTTTTGATTCATTGCTGGTAATTCCTTTGCTTTGCCCCCAGTGTGGGGGGGTGATCACCAACAAGGGTTTAGAAATGAATATTCAAAGGCTCAAATTGGCTTTTCAAAGGGTAAGTGTTTGGGATATAGAGATGAAATGCTTTTCTTCACTTTGAGGTGTTCCAAGTCTTTGCCGGAAATCACCTGAAGCTAATCACAAAAAGATTGATGCAGTGTCAGTACAATAAAGTCTTACCCGACCTTTTCTCCAAGGAATCATCCAATGAACCTCCAAATATGCCCCATTGTGGGGTGGTTCTTGACAGGGTTATATTCATAAAATTCTCCTTTTTGGCTCGTGAGTGGTTATCAAGGGATACAAATGTGTATGGATAATTTTGAAATGGAAATGCCTTTCATCATTTTAATCCATGTAATCACCGCGAATGATCCCTACGTCCCAAAATTAAGCTCTTTCGCTCCATCACTCTCACTCATCACTCAAGTGTGTCGGGGACGTGTTTAAGGACAAAGTTTGCCTCTTTTCATTTGAAGGATCATTCTTTTGAAAAGCTTTCAAAGCATGCCCTTTTATAGAAACTCGGGCGTTTGCGTCAAAATTCATCGTTTGCCAAATGTTCTCATCAAAGATAATATTCAAAAGATGTTTCGTAATTTGTAAGGAATATTTCTTTGAAAGGGCCTTGTGGCTCTATAATTCCAAGTTTTTTCAATTTCAAGCACGACGGCGTATGAAAATTCTTTTGTAAAGAAAGAGAACCTCAAACCTGTCTTCTTCAAATATTGGCTTCGTCCCCGTAAAAACAAAAGGAAACAATCGGTTCAAGGTATTCAAAATTTTAAGTTCCGGCGATTTCTTCTCGTCTCCTTCGGACGTTGACTCCTGTCTCCCGTAAAAAACAAAAGGAAACAATCAGTCCAAGATATTCAAATTTTCAAATCCCGAAGTGATTTCTTCTTATCTCCTTCGGATGTTGACTCCTGTCTCCTCTTTCGGGTGTCGACTCCTGTTTCCTGTAAAGAACAAAAGGAAACAATTAGTCCAAGATATTCAAAATCCGTGATCCAAAGTAATGTATAACTTCCCCTGTTTTGATCGGTTGCTCGCAAAGTTCTTCATGATTCCCGAGTCCACCTACAAAATACAAACGTATGCAAATGCATGTATGCGAGATGTCATGCAAATGCAAAATTTTCATGTGACTCATATCCGCTCATCAACCGCTCCGAAGCTCAATTTATTTCAAGGAAAATATCTCTTCACGGCATCCGAATTCACCGGACTTGCCAATTCTTCTCCATCCATGTTTACAAGTATAAGAGCTCCCCCGGATAAGACCTTTCCGAATCACATAGGGGCCTTCATAATTTGGCATGAATTTGCCTCCCGGGTGTTGTGCGTTTGGGAGCATTTTCTTCACAACTAGCATCCCCGCTTCAAAACTTCTAGGTTTAACCTTCTTGTTAAAAGCTCGGCCACTTTCTTTCGATAACTTTGACCATGACAGATAGCCCTTAATCGCTTTTCGTCAATCAAATTCAATTGTTCGTGTCTCCGTCGACTCCATTCATCTTCCGTGAGCCCTACTTGAGACAGAATCCTTAAAGAGGGGATTTCCACCTCTACTGGTAGGACTGCTTCCATACCGTATACCAAAGAGTAAGGAGTTGCCCCGGTTGAAGTACGAATTGAAGTTCGGTAGGCCATGAGAGCATATGGCAATCTTTCGTGCCAATCTCGATATTTCTCAGCCAGTTTTGGCCAATATCTTCTTGATGTTCTTGTTTGCCGCTTCCACGCTCCATTCATTTGCGGGCGGTAAGGCGAAGAATTAAGGTGTCGTACCTTAAATTGTTCCAATAGTTGATCGACAACCTTGTTGTTCAAATTTGAGCCATTGTCTCGTAATGATGGCTCTTGGCACTCCATATCTTGAGATGATATCTCGCTTGATAAACTTAGCCACACTATTCGCAAGTGACATTGGCATATGAGCTGGCTTCAATCCATTTAGTGAAGTAGTCAATAGCCACCAAAATAAAGCGATGTCCGTTTGAGGCCTTTGGGTTGATAGGGCCAATCATATCAATTCCCCACATGCGAATGGCCATGGCTCGACATTTGATGTAGCTCGGTTAGCGGCGCATTTATCCTGTCGCCGTATACCCGGCATTGATGACAAGGATCTAACATGCTGGTTGCAATCCGACTCGATAGTCAACCAAGAATACCCGAGTCTCATAATCTTCTTGGCGAGGAGGTGGCCATTCATATGCGGTCCACATTCCCCTTCATGAATCTCTTTCATAATGAGATTTGCTTCTTTGGAATTCACGCACCTCTCGCCAGGATCGAGTCAAAGGATCTCTTGTATAGGATCCGTCCGCTGAGGAAAAATTTAGATGCCATCTTGCTTATGTACTTTTTATCTTCTCGTTGACTGTTCATGGGAATTCGCCCTTCGAGAGGTAATTCTTGATGTCATGATACCACGGTTCCTCATCGGTTCTTCTTCAATGACCATGCAAGATGCGGGTTGCTCAAGGATGTCAATCCTTAACGGTTCTATCTCAAGACCATTTTGCACTTGTAACATGGCTGATAATGTGGCCAAAGCATCAGCAAAATGGTTCGAGTTCTCGCAGATATTCGAAAGTAATCTCCTCAAAGTGTTGGATCGCCTCTTCGAGGTATTTATGATAAGGAATAAGCTTGGGATCCTTTGTCTTCCACTCCCCTTGAGTTTGTAAAATGATTAGCATGGAATCTCCGTATACCAAGTAGCTTCTTCACCTTTAATGAGATAGCCAATTGTAATCCTAGTATGCGTGCTTCATATTCGAAATGTTGTTGGTGCAGGGGAATACCAACTTGGCTGAAACTCGGATAATGTTGATCTTCGTGGGATATCGACCGCCTCAAAGGCTCGATCCAATGAGGTTCACCGCACCGTCAAAGTACATTGTCCATTTGTCTTCGGATATATTCAGGATTTGACCTCCCTTGTTTTGCTCGAAACGTCCTTAGGAGGATTCTCGCCTAGCATGTCAGCAATTGCTCTTCCCTTGACAGATTTTTGGGGAGAGGTTTTGATATCGAACTCGAAAGCAGTATTTGCCATTTAGCCATCTTTCCCAACAATGTTGGCTTCTCCAAAAGGTATTTGATGGGGTCATTTTCAGTGACCAGCTCTATATGATAATGCAAGTGTATACGCCTCAATCGTGGAGGACCCAAACCAATGCTACGCAAGTCCTTTCCATTGTTGGGTATTTGACTTCGGATGTTGTAAACTTTTTGCTCAAATAATATATGGCCCGCTCTTTACGATCCTTGGGGTTAGTTTGGGCAAGTAAAGCTCCCAAGGACTCATCATTAACAATCGATATAGAGTTAAAGGAACGTCGGTGGATAGGAGGTACCAATACCGGAGGTTGTACCGATATTCCTTGATCTTCTCAAATGCTTGTTGGCATTCCGCATCCCATTTCACCTTTGTACCTTTCTTTAGCAACTTGAAGAAGGGTTTTGCCGTTTCGATAGTTGGGATATGAATCTGGATATATAATTCAATCTTCCCAAGAAACCCCTTACTTCTTTAACAAGAACAGAGTTCCTATTTCCCATATGGCTTTAATCTTGGAAGGGTCAATTTCAATACCACGGCTGCTCACCACAAACCCTAGCAGCTTTCCGGATCTTGCGCCAAATACGCATTTCGCAGGATTCAACTTGAGCTTATACTTTCTCAATCGATCAAATAACTTCTTCAGCACTTTAACATGGTCTTCTCCAGGCTTGGACTTGGCAATCATATCATCCACATAGACCTCGATCTCCTTATGTATCATATCATGAAAAAGGGTCACCATAGCCCTCTCGATATGTTGCACCTGCATTTTTCAACCCAAATGGCATCACCTTGTAACAAAAAGTTCCCCATTGTGTAGTGAATGAGGTCTTGATCTTATCTTTTTCCTTCAAAGCATGATCCGATTATATCCCGAGAATCCATCCATAAAGGAGAACAATTCAAAACCCGCAAGATCGTCGACGAGCACATCAATGTGCGGTAGGGGAAAATCATCCTTGGGACTAGCTTTGTTCAAGTCCCGATAATCCACGCATATTCTAATTCTCCCATCCTTCTTCTTAACTCGGGTACGATATTGGCGACCCAATCAAGATATGGGACAGCCTCGATAAATCCAACTTTAAGGAGCTTCATCACCTCTTCCTTGATTTTATCCGCCGAGTTCGGGATTCATTCTTCCGGGTGATTGATTTATCGGTGTGCAAGAAGGATCTCGTGGGCAAAGCATGCTCCACAATCTCACGATCTAGACCCGGCATGTCAAGATACGACCGTGCGAAGATATCTTGATATTCCTTGAGTAACACCGTCATTCTTAAAATATCTCGCGCCGACGTGTGTCCTCCTATTTTCACTTCCTTGACGCAATGTAATCTCCCAAATTAATGATGATAGGTTCTTCGAAATAGGAGGCTTAGATTCTTCGAAACAATCCCATTCTTTCTTGATATCGCTCACATCAACCTCGTCTATATCAACTTCGCATGCATAGTCATCGAGCTGATATGAGTCACATATTAACCTCGTTATGTATGGGTGGGATGACATGCCCGAAATGCACCATGATAGGTTAGTATTCAAAGATGATAAAATTGAAGGATGCATGATTCCTATCATGAAAACATTTTTCAAATTTCAATTTTCTTAGATAAGGAAAGGAGAACTAGTCCACGATCTTCCCGGACATCCCGGTTCTCAAAAGCCGTTTAAAATCCTAGATCATATGGCGGATCGGGCCTCAAGTTTCATGGTAGAATCAATTGTCATCATCGGACCAATCCGTTGCTCCACATGTCCGTAATCAAATTTGAAATGTTTTTCATTAATAAATGCAACTAAGAACAATACAAGATCGCACTTCCTGGATCACAGCATGTGACCCAAAGGTGCTAAAACATCAAAAAGCTTTAAAGCAAATGCAGTAATCAAAATGCATTAAAAGATAAAGTTCGGAAAGAGCCTTTTACTCGGGGTGGGGAAATCATCGTCCAGCCACTCAATTATCACGTTCACCCGATTATCCAGGAACGGGTTGAATAAGTCCGGCTCGCATCCTCGTAGATGTCTTCATCTTCCAGCCATTTGCCTCCCTTAGAGAATACCTCGAATAAAGGGTTTAGGAGCATTTTTCCTCTAGCTTTCCATACATCGGTACCTATGAAACGGCCACCTTGGCGTCCACGGCGTCCATGGTCTCCATAACGATTGTTTCGACCTCGGCCTCGACCTATGTTATTTTCCACTATTCCGCTATAACCCTGCACCAACCTTGTGGTCATTTGAGCCCAAATTCAAAGGGTTACTGGATTCCCCGACCATATTTCCCTAATCCAAAGACCCGAATAAATCCATTCGAGAGTAGCACTTTTCCCGCCATAGTTGCAGGTCTTGAAAGCTCGGTATAGCCACCTTTGCATCCGGTAACACATGCATGATGATACAATGTCGAAGGTGTGATAACTCAGCTCCTCCTCTTTTGAGGGTTCGACGTATGGAACCATCCCTTTTAAAGCGGCCCGATGTCCTGTCTCGCCATGGACGGTGATCAATTGACCCTTGACCACAAATTTTAACTTTTGATGCAGAGAGGAAGGTACCGCTCCCGGACACATGAATCCACGGTCTTCCCCAGGAGCAAGGTGAAGGCGCTTGGAATATCCAATACTTGGAACGGTATAGAGAAAGTTATCGGTCCAATGTCAATGTCCAGCTCAATCTCTCCTACAACATTCTTGGAGACTCCATCAAATGATCGGATGGTGGCCTTGGATGTCTTCACAAAATCTTCATTGATCCCCAAGCTTCTCAAAGTGCTTAGTGGACACAAAGTTGAAAGCGGAACCATTATCAATCAAGACGTGAGGAACCTCCTTTCCGTGACACCTCACGCCTATGTAAAGGGCTTTGTTGTGAACTCGCCCCTTCTTTCGGGAAGTCTTCGTCCGAGAAGGATATCTCGGTCCTTCGAAGGATAGCACCCACAAAGTCTCCCAATTGCACTTCGTTAATTGTCTCGGAACATGCACCTCATCCAAGCACCTTCAAAAGGGCGTCTTTGTGCTTTTCAGAATTTTTGAAGAGATCCAAGAAGGGAAATCAGTGCGGGCATCTTCCGCAGCTTGGTCAACGACATCATATTCACCGGTCCTCACGACCGATTGCAACTTCTCAACCTCTTCCGCAGCTTGGGATTCTCTTTTCGTAATCCACTTCTCTCGGGGATAACATCTTCCGGATCTCATTATGGCGTCAATCTCGCCCGTTCCATAATCCCAATGAACTGCCCTTGAGTTGTACTCTTCCACAGCGGTAATTTAATCCTCACCGGTATGATCTTTTCCGGTAGTGATTCGATGTTGATGGTTTTTCCGAACTAGAAGCTTCTAACTCCCAGCCTATCAACTTTGTTCAAATCAATCACGAAACGAATTGGGGCATCTATCATCCCAATCATCTCATCCTCATGAACCTCCTCGGGGTTATGTTCTGGACCGGGCCTTATCGGGCCGTGGCGTTTTCTTCATCCAGATCTCTCGCCTTTCCCTTTTGACTCTTAGGATAATCCCCTCAATTCTCATACCAATCTCCACCATATGTTGGAACGACGAGTAAGTGTATGCATACATGCGATCAAAGTATTCCACGGAAGTGACTTCAAGCACGAACTCCAACATTTCTCTCTCTCGACAAGTGGCGGTTGTACCATCACAGCGTGTTTCTTCCACCTCCTAGTGAAGAGTTCAAAACTCTCGTCTTCCCCTTTCCGGATATTCAACAGATTAGCCTTAGTGAAATAACCTCCGATTCCAGCTTCAAAGTGTCGTATGAAGTGCTCGATAAATCCTCCCAGCCGGGACCCGGGCCTAGATCGATTGATTGAAACCATACCAGCAGAGGCCCATTAAACTTTGTCCAAAGTTCCGGATCGTGTTTCGTCATCTTCATGGTGGCCAACCATTTGGCGAAGATAGTATGAGACATGCGCCGAGAGGACACCTGGCCGCCATTATACTGTGCGGAAGACCACCCTCGGGTTCACACCTTGAGGCGGGACATTTCTCGCTTGGGTGAGTGGCGTAATCAGCTCCTTCAACTCATCCATTTTCCTCGACACGTCATCTCCTTGCTCTTGTAGTAGAGCGATCTTTCGATTCTCGTGTTTCCATGGCCCGCCGTATCTCCGAGATCTGCATATTCTCTTCTATTCTTGTGGCGTTGTTCCCGGCCATTAATTGCGATAATTCTCGCTACCATAGTCGCCAAATGACGTATATGCGTCTCCGCATTAGAAAGTCGCATATCAACCTCTTGGTTCCTCTGTTCATCCCGAGGAGCCGCTTGGTCCTTAACTTCATCGATCGTTCCCACAAATTCGTCACTTGTGGGGTCATCCATTCCACCCCACCCATCGGGGACTACATCTCCGAATTGACAAAGAAACTCGGGGCGCCCGAATATAGCACTTTAAAGTTGTACCCACCACTATCTTCCCCAGTGTTATCAACTATTTCGCCCCTCTCTAGGGCTTTCGCAAAATCTCCCTGTCGCCCCGGCGGGCCTTATCCAGAACGGACTTCATATTCGTCTATCTCTTCAATTTCTTGACCATCTTTGACGCTCATCAAATATCCCGAGGGTATTTTCAAAAGAGCTCCCTCGTAGGTTTCATTGCGAACTCCTCGACAAAGATGTTCACCGCCACGTAGGTCCCCTTGAAAGCGACATTTTCCATTCTTCCTATGACGCCCAAGCTAATTAATTTTTCCAAGCAAGTTTCTTTTTGCTCCCGGGAAATACTCTCTCCTTCCGGTATTGCGAGGCTAATGTCAAGACATCCCGCATTTTATCCATATTCACTATGAACTCCGGAACCTCTTCCTCTTCATCTCCAAAGATCGCGTTCACCTCACGATGCTCGTGTAGCGGGTTCTCGCTGCACATTCGGTTCGGCTTTATCAAATTCCAGAACTTTTCCGTCGATCAATGCTTGCACCTTGAATTTCAGAGCGAGACAGCTTATCCGCGTTATGCCCCCTTTCTCCCATATGGTATACGCATGTCCGGGTCTCATCATACCCGAGAAATCTTGGCGGGTGAGCTCGAGGTGGCTCTTTTGCAACTAAACGATTCTCCAAAAGCATGGGTAACAACTTGGATAAGGGTCGGGGTAGTGGGGTGAAAACAACCGGGTTTTTCTTTCTCGAATTCCGGTGGGTTGGAAGCGGTCCAGGAGGACGTTCCTTGGGTAGGAATTGAAGGCGAGAAATTTCGGGCTTTGGCGGATTAGGGACAAAAGCTACTTCTCCGTTTGCTCCCTAATATCCCTTCTCAAAGGGTATTGGCGTTTGAAAGGCGCCTCGGTATCTTCTCTCTCTCGGCCCACTCATGACGCTCCGCCACCTTGATCGGTGTGCAAATGTCCGACACCCGCAGGTGTTCGCCTTGTCGAAAAATTCAAACGGAAGGGCCTTGAGAAACAGATCTATTAGTTCATCTTCCGGGACGGGCGGTTTTACTTGCACAGCCCAAGTGCTCTCCATCTCCGGGCGTAGGCGCGAACGGCCTCGCTTTTTCCTTTTACTGTCCTTAAAAGGTCCTCTCTAGTTAGGGGCGGTCAAAGTGTTAAACTTGTATTGCCGAAGGAACTCGTCTCGCCGTTTATCCCAATCGGCGAGCCTCTCTCGGCTCCAATTCAATGAACCACGCCAGGGCTGCCCTGCATAGGCTTTCCGGGAAAGTGTTAACCAAAGAGTGGAATGTTGTCGGAGAACCGCGACATTCGACGCAAGTAATACTTCAAGTGCGCCTTGGGACACCCGGTCCCATTATATCTTCTTACAAAGTCCGGCTCCTTGTAATCGCCAGAACCTCTATCTTTTCGAACGGTGCAACCTTGTCGAATCTCGAGAGCTCATAACCTTGACTCGCCAAACACTCTTCGATCTTAGCGAGCCTCTTAATTTCCTCTTCCATTTTGAGGACTTGCTTCTCCTTTTTCTCCAGGTCAATCACAATGGGAGGATCCTTAGCGGTCTTTCCGGATTCGTAGTTGGATTGGCGGCGGGCGCCGGATTAGCGTTTGCTCCATCGGATGGCCCCGCAGAGCTTGAGAATTAGGGTCAACGGGGTATCTCCCCGGCTTGCAATCATCATTGCCTTTCATCTCCGCCACCATTGTGGCGATCACATTCATTTGATTCTCCAGATTACCCACACGAGGTGCGAGCTCTTCTTGTTCCATCCTTAACTTGCGCGTTTTACTACGAGTCCTCGTATTTATCACTCACCCGATTTCGAATATCAAATCAGCATGGGAAATATTAAGAATTGGAGACATTGATCCGTGGTAATTGACTTTTCTATATGTATGCATGAAATGCTCATAAAAGAGATAGTATGTATTCATTACAAACCAAATTGTTCAAAAGTATCTAAAAGATAACAAATATGTAAAATCTAAATGGGGGAATGGATCTATCCAAGTCGGGGACGCTTCCACTCTTCTTGCTCTTCCGATCCATCGGAATCCCACAAGTATGGGTCTTCTCCTCTTCCGATATCCATCTGCTCCGGATCTTCGGGAATGTACGGTTCTACTCCCGGTACATATGGTACTATGTACTCCGGCTCATATGACTCTACTTCTTCAATCCGAGGAGATACGCACTCGGGTACATATGGCTCTACCATTGATTGGCGATACTCCTTAAACTTCGGATATACTCCTTGGAGGCCCCGTGAACGTTCATCTCATCGTCCAAATAGTCCGGCCATTCAACTTGTTGCAAAGGGGGAATTCTTCAAAGCGTGAAGAATAAGCTTGATCCGGGCCCGATACAACTCCTTTGTTTCCTTAGTGAGCTTTCCTCGTATCATATCGAATGAGAAGATCCCGGGACAAACATCCGGTGGTATCTCTTGTAGAACTCCAAATTGCCTCACCACTCGAATGGGGTAATATGCCACAGGCACGGTGACATCCCAATAAGGGGATAGGGTTATCTTCAATACCCGAAATGCGAGCTTCTACGATCTTGGGCCAAGTCAAACGCCATCTAATATGCTCGGGTTTCAAATTGTCCAATAGCTCAACCCACTTTTTGAATGAGTATTTGGGTACAAGGGATTGACACTTAAGGAAGGATCTAAGGGGGTGAACGTGCTCATTGATCTCATAACACCCCACCCGGAGTTGGAAAGTCTTTATATGAGAGGTGAACCACAAGTGGAGTAATCCGCTAGACGCTTGGAAAACAGCCTTTTTGAAGATTTGGAACGATTCGGGGAGAGAAAAGTCTCGACTAAGATCATGTACGAATAATCCCAAATGACAACACGCTTGTCTCGGCTATATGGGTTATGGAGGGGTCAAAAGTAGTTCTAGAAGTCGGGAATAGAACGAATGCAAAGAAAGCCAAGATAAACACCTTTCCCGATTTATGACCGGTTTCGGTGGGTAGAGAGGAATAATTATCGAAAAGGAACGAGAATGTGAACTTGTTGGAATTGGACTTGTAAACTTTTTCAATTTCGGAAGTTTTAAGGCGAAGGAAACTCGATAACGAACGAGTGGAATCCATGTCCAAAGGGGGTTGAGCTATACGTTCTTCAAATTTGGCCCCGATAATAGCGGTATACTCCTCAAGCGTAGGGGTCAATTCCAATCCTCGAAAGTTGAACGTCATTGTTCGCGCGCCCCATGCCTTGGCTAGTGCTTGAATGAGCGCCGGTTGGTATTCCACTTTGATCAAATCTACAAGTCGTCCCAAACGTCCTTCCACATAGGCTTTGTTGACGATGTCGAGGCGATCCCACCATATAGCGAGTTCCTTGCGCGGTATTGGGATGACTTTGATGTCTCCATTCCCCATGATCTAAAAAATGCAAAAATGATGATCCTAAAGTCAATTACCACGGTTTAATATGCATATGCATGTAATGTGATGCAAATGTGCTAACCAAATTCCATGTCATCTTTTGGTAACATGAGGGTCAACTACTCCCACTTGACCCAAATAAGCCAAATAGGGTAATTATGGACCAAATCTCACCCAAAGATGGCATGTAATTTGATTAGGATCGTTTAAGCGTAATCGGGGTAAAAAGTCGTTCACAAATTGACAACTCATGAAATTTACAAGTCTAATACAATAAAGTCAAAAAAGATAGAACATGACAAGATCTAGAGATGTTCGGACAATAAATGTCGATGAAAGTACATAATAGACTCAAAATATAATGAAACCTAGAAAATGCCCCAAAGTCGTACTAATCTAGACAAGAAGAATGGTATCCTCATCCGATGAAATCTCTACTATCTCGGGAAGCTTGATATCTTCTTCATCATCGAGGATATGGTGATGATTTCCTTCTTCTTAATCGGGGAATGTTTTGGGGCCGTCTTGGTAGCATGAGGCTTCCTCGCCAACTTCATGTACAATTCCTGCATTCTTTCTTTTCGCGCCGAGCTCCAAATATCGTCCACATCGGGTATAATCGCAACTCTCGCTACGGATGCGATTCCGTCCGTTGAGCTCTCGTCCGTGAACAAATCCGAAAACTCGGAATGTAGCGGGTACTCGGTCCTCGCGTCGAATGGTCCTCCGCTCCCATGTGAATACATCGGGTGCATCAACACGACTTTGGGGCGCCATCTATCCTAAAAAGGAAAATTTGACTTTCAACCCCGATCACTTAAACGATCTTACAAATTGTGATGATATGTAGTGGAAATGTATGATATGCAAAATTTAAATTTACAAGTTCAAAATAAAAAGGGTAGAAAGCCTTACCAACCGATGTTACTCTTTTTTGGTTTTTGGTTTTAGGTATACCAACCATCCATTTCACATGCGCATGAGACAATGTGAGGTTTAACTCTAAAGAAATCAAAAAGGCTCGGGTATGGACCTAAAAAGGCTCCCGCTATACAAATCGATGGGCCGCCCACAAGCGCAATCAAACAACAAGTGGGTAGGACCATCAATCTTACATAGCGAGCGGGATCAAATATGGTCAACCCAAGTGCAATCAAACACAAGAGCTTCGCATACCGATCCCTATCTATGGCGACCTAAGAGGTGATTTCGCGGCTCGGGTTTAGGCGCTTGTGTGTGCAAGTGTCGTGATCCTCGAAATATGCAAGACATGCACCACAATTTATATTCAAAACACCGCTTCAAAATTTGCATAAATAAACAAACAATCCAAAACTCCATATCTCGCATCAAAAATGGTTAGCACACGACGCCACCCCTTATAACTCCCATCTCGCATCAACATTTAACACTTTTTTGTTAGTGGACGTACCTCATCTTCAAGAGCATCTGCGTAAAACGAGGTTAGAAAACAATCAGCATTTTTATCGGCTTAAATCCTCTTAAAGTATTCCCCAACGGAGTCGCCAAATCTGTCGCGACCCTCCCGGAAATTTCCTTCCCGGGGTGGAATAGAGCTAACGAGCCGATCCCTCCTTTTATAGGCATATATATGGGGGATCGCGAGTCTCTCCCAAGACCCATTACTCGAATCGCGATGTCGGGTAAAATTTTTCAAATATCGAAATTGACCTTGTGTGGTCGGTGGCATGTGCGAGATGTACATGCAATTTGGAGTCGCCACCGATCGATTTATTGGAAGGTACGATCGGAAAACCTTACCGAGCGGTCGGGAGAAACCGTTCGGTTCCGCGAAAACCGTAGATTTTGGGTCCGGGGATTTGGTTACGCCAAGTTTCATATTTGACGCCCTTTCGGTTACCGATGTTGATTGTTTTTTCTAACCTAAGATTTCATGCGGATGCGATATAAGATGAGGTAGGTCCTAAAAAATCTAAGTATTCATACGTATGGGATTTTTCTATCCTAATCAATCACAATCGAGGAATTAACGCTACCAAAATCATTACAAGCAATCAAATCAATCAATCGTGGTTTGATATGTCTAAAATGGCCCTATCGGCCCACACAAAAATCAATTTTGGGTATCGGGGTGATTTGGTAAAAATTTGGGGCGAATGGCCCGTAAGGGTAGAATGGTCATTTTTGGGGTTCGGGACTAAAAATCACAAAATTTCGATTTGGCCAGTTGAATGTGGCCATTTCTCATTTTTTGTGATTTTCTTGAATTTTTCTAATTTTTTCTATTTTTTGGAATTTTTATTTATTTTTAAAAAATATTGGAAATTTTCCGGATCGAAATTAATCGACCCTTGAAGTCTCAAAATTTTCGATCCAGACTTTATGAGTCCCGAATCGATCTAGGAATTTTTAGAAATTTTTTGTGAAAATCTGGGAATTTTTATGAATTTTCTAAGTATTTTTACAATTTTTTTGGATTTTTGGAAATTTCTTTTTATTTTTTATTATTTTTTATTAATGAACCGGACCGGGTCAAACCGGTCAACGGCCGGTCAACCCGGTCCGACCGCTCGCAGACCCCTCTACAGCTAAAACGGCGCCGTATGCTATTTATTTGATTTTTTTTTATTTTCTAAACTAATTTCCTATTATTCGAAAATATATAAAAGAAATGGACGGCCGAGATCAACTCTTAAATCAATCTCAGCCATTGACTCTACCCTAATCAAAACGACGACGCTTCCGGGTCTTAGTCTAAACGGCGCCGCATCACTTATAGCAATGAACGGCCGCGATTAATTCTAAACCCGATCTCGCACCGTCCAATCTTTCGGAACCAAAACGACGACGTATCCGCTTATCGAATGAACGGCCGAGATCTAACCTAGATCTCATCTCAGCCCATTCGTCCTACTCTTGCTAAAACGACGCCGGATCAGTTAAATGCATGAACGGTCATGATCTAACCTAGACTTGATCTGGACCGTCCATCCATTCTATAGCCAAAACGACGCCGAATCGCCTACATTAAACGACACCGTTTTACATTTTCTATTTTCTAATCTAATATATCTAATATCCAAAAATATAAAAATAAAGATCCAACGGCCCAGAATCAAACTCAACTAATAATCCGGGCCGTTGGATGAGATCTGACTCAGCTCGTCCGCGCCAACGGCCGAGCCGAGCCGCCGACGAGCCTGGACCAACCGGCGCCCGACACGTCGCATCACGACCACGTTGACCGCCACGTCACCTTCTTCTTCTTCCTCGCGACGACCACTAAACGGACGGCCGACATCCCTCCCGGCGAGATCCGACGGTGAGATCTCGCCGGAATAACGTGAAACCAACGCCAAACAACTCACCCGAACCTCCTCTATAACATATCCAAAGATCTAAGTATTTTATCCACTAAATCGCGAGAATCGATCAATCACAGTCGCGACAACCGTAACTTCAAACGCACAAAGATATAGCATAACAATCAAATCATATCACACGAAGCTGAATAAGAGGTAAGTGAACTTACCTCGAGCTCGATCGAGCTCGCAAGTTCTCAAATAGCCGGCCGGTGTTCGGCCGCACCGAGCAAGGTTGGGGGTTCGACTCGCGTGATTCGAGGGAAATCGATGCAAAAACGAAGTGCGATTGTGGTCAGTGATGCTCAAGGAGTAAAACGCACAAACTAATTGCAACAATCATGCTCGGGATGATGCGACGCCATGATTGCACAAGAAGAAGCTTGAGAAGTCGACTCACCGATTTTGAAGGTTTCGAGCTAATCCGTAGGCCGCGATCGCTTCTCCAAGGTTCGGGCAAACTTCCCGAAGTAGCGGCGAGGTTCGATTCTCTCCGGATTGCCTTCGCGAAGAACTCACGCACCGAGCTCAAACCTTCGATCGCTCGGGCGAGAAGGTGAGCTCTCCTTCGCTTTCTCTCTCTCTCTATCTCTATTCTGTTGCCCGGGCGAGCAAATGAACCTCCCTCATTCGCGAAGCTTCCCAGCTATTTATACCCACTTTCGAATTTGCGCGCGTCGAATGTGAGCTGGCCGAGCTTCCTCCGCACGTGCTCAAGTGTGCCAAATGGTCTAAACGGCGTCAAGAACGGAATGCAATTCCGTTGGACTCCGTTTGGTGCTCCGGCGATGTCAATTACGCGCGAATTGCACTTGATTTGCAGGCTGTTGACTTTTTCATGTCGCCGTGACTTTGATCGGCTCGCCGGAGCTCCTCCGGCGGCCATTGATCTTGATACTTGGCTCAATCAACGCGTATCAACCTGGGGAACAAAACGCCTAAATTAATTGCTTCGATTATCACCAATTGGCCTGTCAATTTGATCGTCCAAATCATGCCATTCACTGTTCATATGCACGGGCGTTCTGAGGAAGACGAAGCACAGTTCCGGATCGGTTCGACCGGTCCGACCGGCGGTCAGACCGGTCTGAACCGGTTCGGACAATGAACTTCGCGTAATTTTCAAAATTAAACAAAATTGACTTGGAATTTTTGCAATTAAATTTGAAAATTGCACTTAGGGGCCTGGATATTATCTAGAAATGCAATTTCGCCCAAAATTTCTTATCAATTTGCACAAAAACCCCAAATTTTTCTAAAATCCCAAATTGGGGAAATGTTCAATTGAGTGTCAATTTGACCAAATTGGATCCTGAAACCCATTCCAATCGATTTAGAATGCATGAAAACATAGGGTGACAATCCGATTTTGCAATGATAGTCCCTCAATTAAAAGTAATTTCAAAAATTGACCGATTGAGGGACTAAATTGAAAATATTTTGGGGATTTTGCCTAATTCGTGCAATTCGTGCAATTGAGGGTGGAATTGATCAAATTAAAGTTCAAAGGGACTGCAATTGAATGTCTAGACAACAAATGTGCAAAAATTGCAAATAAAGAGACTCAATTGGTATTTTTGTGCAAATTCAACCTTAGGCGTTGTGAAGAAACACCTAAGATTAAACTCAATTTTTGATTTTTATTGAGGTCAATATTAAAAGGGAATTAAAAGAAAAATATTGAACATTTTTATGTATTTTTGCGACCTCGAAAAGTATTTTTTATGAATTTTTCAAGTATTTTCCTATTTTCGAAAATATTAAAAAAATGCGAGAAA